>NW_025543566.1:0-85892 GCF_018350155.1 Leopardus geoffroyi
CAGTGCTCAGCCCAAAAGGTGCCCTCCTCAATACCCATCACCCACCTCTCCTCCCTCCCACCCCCCATCAACCCTCAGTTTGTTCTCAGTTTTTAACAGTCTCTTATGCTTTGGCTCTCTCCCACTCTAACCTCTTTTTTTTTTTTTTTTTTCCTTTTTTCCTCCCCTCCCCATGGTTCCTGTTACGTTTCTCAGGATCCACATAAGAGTGAAACCATATGGTATCTGTCTTTCTCTGTATGGCTTATTTCACTTAGCATCACACTCTCCAGTTCCATCCACTTGCTACAAAAGGCCATATTTCATTTTTTCTCATTGCCACGTAGTATTCCATTGTGTATATAAACCACAATTTCTTTATCCATTCATCAGTTGATGGACATTTAGGCTCTTTCCATAATTTGGCTATTGTTGAGAGTGCTGCTATGAACATTGGGGTACAAGTGCCCCTATGCATCAGTACTCCTGTATCCCTTGGATAAATTCCTAGCAGTGCTATTGCTGGGTCATAGGGTAGGTCTATTTTTAATTTTCTGAGGAACCTCCACACTGCTTTCCAGAGCGGCTGCACCAATTTGCATTCCCACCAACAGTGCAAGAGGGTTCCCGTTTCTCCACATCCTCGCCAGCATCTATAGTCTCCTGATTTGTTCATTTTGGCCACTCTGACTGGCGTGAGGTGATACCTGAGTGTGGTTTTGATTTGTATTTCCCTGATAAGGAGCGACGCTGAACATCTTTTCATGTGCCTGTTGGCCATCCGGATGTCTTCTTTAGAGAAGTGTCTATTCATGTTTTCTGCCCATTTCTTCACTGGGTTATTTGTTTTTCGGGTGTGGAGTTTGGTGAGCTCTTTATAGATTCTGGATACTAGCCCTTTGTCCGATATGTCATTTGCAAATATCTTTTCCCATTCCGTTGGTTGCCTTTTAGTTTTGTTGGTTGTTTCCTTTGCTGTGCAGAAGCTTTTTATCTTCATAAGGTCCCAGTAATTCACTTTTGCTTTTAATTCCCTTGCCTTTGGGGATGTGTCGAGTAAGAGATTGCTACGGCTGAGGTCAGAGAGGTCTTTTCCTGCTTTCTCCTCTAAGGTTTTGATGGTTTCCTGTCTCACATTCAGGTCCTTTATCCATTTTGAGTTTATTTTTGTGAATGGTGTGAGAAAGTGGTCTAGTTTCAACCTTCTGCATGTTGCTGTCCAGTTCTCCCAGCACCATTTGTTAAAGAGGCTGTCTTTTTTCCATTGGATGTTCTTTCCTGCTTTGTCAAAGATGAGTTGACCATACGTTTGTGGGTCTAGTTCTGGGGTTTCTATTCTATTCCATTGGTCTATGTGTCTGTTTTTGTGCCAATACCATGCTGTCTTGATGATGACAGCTTTGTAGTAGAGGCTAAAGTCTGGGATTGTGATGCCTCCTGCTTTGGTCTTCTTCTTCAAAATTCCTTTGGCTATTCGGGGCCTTTTGTGGTTCCATATGAATTTTAGGATTGCTTGTTCTAGTTTCGAGAAGAATGCTGGTGCAATTTTGATTGGGATTGCATTGAATGTGTAGATAGCTTTGGGTAGTATTGACATTTTGACAATATTTATTTTTCCAATCCATGAGCAGGGAATGTCTTTCCATTTCTTTAAATCTTCTTCAATTTCCTTCGTAAGCTTTCTATAGTTTTCAGCATACAGATCCTTTACATCTTTGGTTAGATTTATTCCTAGGTATTTTATGCTTCTTGGTGCAATTGTGAATGGGATCAGTTTCTTTATTTGTCTTTCTGTTGCTTCATTGTTAGTGTATAAGAATGCAACTGATTTCTGTACATTGATTTTGTATCCTGCAACTTTGCTGAATTCATGTATCAATTCTAGCAGACTTTTGGTGGAGTCTATCGGATTTTCCATGTATAATATCATGTCATCTGCAAAAAGCGAAAGCTTGACTTCATCTTTGCCAATTTTGATGCCTTTGATTTCCTTTTGTTGTCTGATTGCTGATGCTAGAACTTCCAGCACTATGTTAAACAACAGCGGTGAGAGTGGGCATCCCTGTCGTGTTCCTGATCTCAGGGAAAAAGCTCTCAGTTTTTCCCCGTTGAGGATGATGTTAGCTGTGGGCTTTTCATAAATGGCTTTTATGATCTTTAAGTATGTTCCTTCTATCCCGACTTTCTCAAGGGTTTTTATTAAGAAAGGGTGCTGGATTTTGTCAAAGGCCTTTTCTGCATCGATTGACAGGATCATATGGTTCTTCTCTTTTTTTTTGTTAATGTGATGTATCACGTTGATTGATTTGCGAATGTTGAACCAGCCCTGCATCCCAGGAATGAATCCCACTTGATCATGGTGAATAATTCTTTTTATATGCCGTTGAATTCGATTTGCTAGTATCTTATTGAGAATTTTTGCATCCATATTCATCAGGGATATTGGCCGGTAGTTCTCTTTTTTTACTGGGTCTCTATCTGGTTTAGGAATCAAAGTAATACTGGCTTCATAGAATGAGTCTGGAAGTTTTCCTTCCCTTTCTATTTCTTGGAATAGCTTGAGAAGGATAGGTATTATCTCTGCTTTAAACGTCTGGTAGAACTCCCCTGGGAAGCCATCTGGTCCTGGACTCTTATTTGTTGGGAGATTTTTTAATAACCGATTCAATTTCTTCGCTGGTTATGGGTCTGTTCAAGCTTTCTATTTCCTCCTGATTGAGTTTTGGAAGAGTGTGGGTGTTCAGGAATTTGTCCATTTCTTCCAGGTTGTCCAATTTGTTGGCATATAATTTTTCATAGTATTCCCTGATAATTGTTTGTATCTCTGAGGGATTGGTTGTAATAATTCCATTTTCATTCATGATTTTATCTATTTGGGTCATCTCCCTTTTCTTTTTGAGAAGCCTGGCTAGAGGTTTGTCAATTTTGTTTATTTTTTCAAAAAACCAACTCTTGGTTTCGTTGATCTGCTCTACAGTTTTTTTAGACTCTATATTGTTTATTTCTGCTCTGATCTTTATTATTTCTCTTCTTCTGCTGGGTTTAGGCTGCCTTTGCTGTTCTGCTTCTATTTCCTTTAGGTGTGCTGTTAGATTTTGTATTTGGGATTTTCTTGTTTCTTGAGATAGGCCTGGATTGCAATGTATTTTCCTCTCAGGACTGCCTTCGCTGCGTCCCAAAGCGTTTGGATTGTTGTATTTTCATTTTCGTTTGTTTCCATATATTTTTTAATTTCTTCTCTAATTGCCTGGTTGACCCACTCATTCGTTAGTAGGGTGTTCTTTAACCTCCATGCTTTTGGAGGTTTTCCAGACTTTTTTCTGTGGTTGATTTCAAGCTTCATAGCATTGTGGTCTGAAAGTATGCATGGTATAATTTCAATTCTGGTAAACTTATGGAGGGCTGTTTTGTGACCCAGTATATGATCTATCTTGGAGAATGTTCCATGTGCACTCGAGAAGAAAGTATATTCTGTTGCTTTGGGATGCAGAGTTCTAAATATATCTGTCAAGTCCATCTGATCCAATGTCTCATTCAGGGCCCTTGTTTCTTTATTGACCGTGTGTCTAGATGATCTATCCATTTCTGTAAGTGGGGTGTTAAAGTCCCCTGCAATTACCACATTCTTATCAATAAGGTTGCTTATGTTTATGAGTAGTTGTTTTTATATATTTGGGGGCTCCGGTATTCGGCGCATAGACATTTATAATTGTTAGCTCTTCCTGATGGATAGACCCTGTAACTATTATATAATGTCCTTCTTCATCTCTTGTTACAGCCTTTAATTTAAAGTCTAGTTTGTCTGATATAAGTATGGCTACTCCAGCTTTCTTTTGGCTTCCAGTAGCATGATAAATAGTTCTCCATCCCCTCACTCTCAATCTAAAGGTGTCCTCAGGTCTAAAATGAGTCTCTTGTAGACAGCAAATAGATGGGTCTTGTTTTTTTATCCATTCTGATACCCTATGTCTTTTGGTTGGCGCATTTAATCCATTTACATTCAGTGTTATTATAGAAAGATACGGGTTTAGAGTCATTGTGATGTCTGTATGTTTTATGCTTGTAGTGATGTCTCTGGTATTTTGTCTCACAGGGTCCCCCTTAGGATCTCTTGTAGGGCTGGTTTAGTGGTGACAAATTCCTTCAGTTTTTGTTTGTTTGGGAAGACCTTTATCTCTCCTTCTATTCTAAATGACAGACTTGCTGGATAAAGGATTCTCGGCTGCATATTTTTTCTGTCTAGCACACTGAAAATCTCGTGCCAATTCTTTCTGGCCTGCCAAGTTTCAAAAGAGAGATCAGTCACGAGTCTTATAGGTCTCCCTTTATATGTGAGGGCACGTTTACCCCTTGCTGCTTTCAGAATTTTCTCTTTATCCTTGTATTTTGCCAGTTTCACTATGATATGTCGTGCAGAAGATCGATTCAGGTTCCGTCTGAAGGGAGTTCTCTGTGCCTCTTGGATTTCAATGGCTTTTTCCTTCCCCAGTTCAGGGAAGTTCTCAGCTATTATTTCTTCAAGTACCCCTTCAGCACCTTTCCCTCTCTCTTCCTCCTCTGGGATACCAATTATGCGTATATTATTTCTTTTTAGTGTATCACTTAGTTCTCTAATTTTCCCCTCATACTCCTGGATTTTTTTATCTCTCTTTCTCTCAGCTTCCTCTTTTTCCATAACTTTATCTTCTAGTTCACCTATTCTCTCCTCTGCCTCTTCAATCCGAGCTGTGGTGGTCTCCATTTTGTTTTGCATTTCATTTAAAGCGTTTTTCAGCTCCTCATGACTGTTCCTTAGTCCCTTGATCTCTGTAGCAAGGGATTCTCTGCTGTCCTGTATACTGTTTTCAAGCCCGGCGATTAATTTTATGACTATTATTCTAAATTCACTTTCTGTTATATTATTTAAATCCTTTTTGATCAGCTCATTAGCTGTTGTTATTTCCTGGAGATTCTTCTGAGGGGAATTCTTCCGCTTGGTCATTTTGGATAGTCCCTGGCGTGGTGAGGACCTGCAGGGCACTTCCCCTGTGCTGTGGTGTATAGCTGGAGTGGTGGGCGGGGCCGCACTCCGACCTGATGTCTGCCCCCGGCCCACCGCTGGGGCCACAGTCCGACTGGTGTGTGCCTTCTCTTCCCCTCTCCTAGGGGCGGGATTCACTGTGGGGTGGCGTGGCCCGTTTGGGCTACTTGCACACTGCCAGGCTTGTGATGCTGGGGATCTGGCGTATTAGCTGGGTGTGGGTAGGCAAGGTGCACAGGGGCAGGAGGGGCAGGCTTAGGTCGCTTCTCCTTAGGTGATCCACTTCAGGAGGGGCCCTGTGGCAGCGGGAGGGAGTCAGATCCGCTGCCGGAGGTTTGGCTCCGCATAAGCACAGAGTTGGGTGTTTGTGCGGAGCGAGGAAGTTCCCTGGCAGGAACTGGTTCTCTTTGGGATTTTGGCTGGGGGATGGGCGGGGGAGATGGCGCTGGCGAGCGCGCCTTTGTTCCCCACCAAACTGAGCTCTGTCGTCCGGGGGCTCAGCAGCTCTCCCTCCCTTTGTCCTCCAGCCTTCCCGCTTTCTGAGCAGAGCTGTTAACTTATGACCTCCCAGACGCTAAGTCGCGCTTGCTGTCGGAACACAGTCCGTCAGGCACCTCCGCTTTTGCAGGCCAGACTCCGGGGCTCTGCTTGGCCGGCGAGCCGCCCCTCCGCCCCGGCTCCCTCCCGCCAGTCCGTGGAGCGCGCACCGCCTCGCCGCCCTTCCTACCCTCTTCCGTGGGCCTCTCGTCTGCGCTTGGCTCCGGCGACTCCGTTCTGCTAATCCTCTGGCGGTTTTCTGGGTTATTTAGGCAGGTGTAGGTGGAATCTAATTGATCAGCAGGAACGCGCGGTGAGCCCAGCGTCCTCCTACGCCGCCATCTTCCTGGAATCCCCGAGAGATTCGTTTCTGATTTTCTAGTAATCCCATAGTTATTGTGCACTGTGGTTTGACAATCTTGCTTCAGAATTGCTTTTTTTCTCTGTTTTAAAGCCTGTTTATAACCTAATTGTGACTTCTGCTTATAACTGTTGTGGTTTTAAGTAAATGAGGGGTGCCTGGGTGGCTCAGTCGGTTAAGCGACCTGCTTCGGCTCAGGTCATGATCTCACAGTTCGTGGGTTCGAGCCCCGCGTCGGGCTCTGTGCTGACAGCTCGGAGCCCGGAGCCTGCTTCGGATTCTGTGTCTCCCTCTCTCTCTGCCCCTCTCCCCACTTGCACTCTGCCTCTCTCTCTCTCTGTCTCTGTCTCTCTCAAAAGTAAATAAACATTGAAAAAAAATGTAAGTGAATGAGAAGCATGTTGCTTCAGGTGTATTCCTAGGACTGGTAAAGAATCAAGAGTTGTGGCCCATCAGCCTTCTGCCTGTTGACCTTTTTCTTTTGGGGCCCCCTGATCAGTTTTGAAAGGGAGAGCTGGTCACAGCCCTTTCTGGGGGAGCCTGCCTGGTGTGATGGCAGGTTCAGATCAAGCCCAGAAGTGTCTTCTCGTCCTTCGTTCGCATGTTCTGCCAGCTTGCTGTATGGCTGCCACAACAGTAACCCCGCACGCGGCTTGATTGGTGAGGATTTACATGTGTGCTAATTAGAGTGGAATAAATGAGTGGCTGTTTGCTGCATTGCCATAAAGGGTGCCCAGATGTACACACTACATGAACATAATGTGCCCGGGCATAGCACATCAAAGTTTGTCAGCTGCATTACCTCAGCAGGCTCGGGGCCTGTCGCAGAGAATTTGCTGATCACCGTCCCCTATGATTTAGTGTCTTACTTGGTGAAAGTGAAAGACCTCAAAATCAAGTCTTGGCAACAGAATGTTTGATCCTTTAGGAAAATAACAAAATATGCTCAAGCTTAACTGGGAATAATGAAGAGATGACCTTAAGCAATGTATATTCAAAAGATGATTTATTGTATTTTGAAATATTTTCCAGGAAAACAAATAAAATATCAAGTAAATTGGCATAATTGGACAAATTGAATTTTTGAAAATTGTATAAACATCAGTCTTTTAGGTTGAATCAAGCTATGTTAAAATCACCCATGCATAGATCTGATGAAAGATGTAGCAGGGAATGATTTCATTTAAATTTCAAAAACACACTCGTCTAGAACTTAAACATCACTGGGCATAAAGTGTCTCTCTATGTGTTTATAAATCTGTAATATCTCTTCTTTGTAAGTGTACAATTAATACGCAAAATCCCCCATGTTGCATTTATGCACAAAATCTGTAATATCTGATTACCTTGACAAGTAATTTTGTAGTTACATGTTCATGATATTGATAATGTATTAATGTACAATGATTAAATGGTTAAGCTGCCACATTAAAGTTATGAGCAGGAACATTTATCCAGCACAGCGAGGCAGGAACAAAGCCTGTCCGTTTACAGATGGCGTTATTCAATCTCTGTGTCACTCTCAGATGTTAGCCCGAGAGCATTGATTCTTAGCTTTGATACTGGGCTGCACCCGGATGACCCAATACAGTTCAGTGATAAGGTTAAGTTAATTACCGGATCTGGGCTTTGCAGCTTCCGCATGATTACTGCCGAGAAAGATTTTGATGCCTTTTGCTTTAATTAAGCAAAAGGGAATGAACAGATATAATTGGGTTTTGAAATAATCCTGTCACTATCAACAAGCCTTCTGCCTTTCCTCCAACTTTGTTATATGTACGTCTAGAGGCAAAAATTCTGAGGAGGGAATGAAGTTTCTCCACTATTGTCTGCATCGAAATGTTACTCTATTAACATTAATGGAGACATATGAACAGTTCAAATAGTATATCTTAAAAGAATTTCGACCTCAAAGTCTGTTTGTAACTTCTGTTCAAAAAGATAATTATTTTGCTGATTCATATAAAGACACTAAAAATGTAACTGTCATTGAAATTTTGTGCTTTTACATTTGGTGATATTTTTCAGTCAGTTTTTAATGAGGACAGGTAAATTTTAACTTTAAAAAGTTTACTGCAGTATTTAAGCTTCCAGGGCTTTTGCACATAATCTCTGTTGATTTGATTAGTCCTGCAGAGTTTACACAGAATTAGTAGAAAAGTAAAAAGAAAAAACTGCTATAAAATTTTCATTTTTTCCTCACGTAGGAGTGTTGATTCTCGTTTTAATACTCTCTTTAAAATTCTGATTGATTTAGATTTCTCTTATTGTTTGAGTAGAAGTGTATAATTACACATTTTCGTCATGAATTTTTTCTAATGAGCATCTCTAAAATATGTGCCTCGTGTAGTCTCGGGAAATGTTGTGATGCTTTTACTGAATTTAGGTTTTTCCCCCTCTATCCTTAATAGGTACCGTTCATTTTCCCACAGCCATTCCAGTGTTGTGAGTACGGTCCTCGTGGGCTGACGCAGGGCGCGTGCATTGTGGGATTGTCCACATCGCCTCTTTTCTCTGGCTGTCATTGAAAAATGTGAGCAGTATTTCTCTCAATGTACCTCACAGTGATGCCAGAGTCCAGTGAGGTTATAAGAATACATCTTAAGCAGGAAAGAGCTATAAGTTTTAGTCGTTTAGTCTTATCACCTGGTACTTATTCACTGATGTTCACTAGGTTTAAGTTGACCAAGTGAGTTAATCATTGTCTTTGACCTTCACCCTGTGCATTTTAAGTAAGTAGGTGAACCTGAGTGGGGAATGGAAAAACAGTCTCTGCAAACAAAGGTTAGAGCAGTCACACTTAGTCTACGCGTGAAGTCATAGTTACAGATAGAATGTCACTGATTCTTCATTTTGCTCTCTGATTGTAAAGAGTCTTTTAAAGTAAGATACTTTATTTTTATATTATAAAAATATTATACTATGATTACTAGTATACTGTTATATACTATTATAAAGTAAGATAGTTTTTCTAATGTCCAATTGAGACAACGTTTTAAAATAAATGAATGGTCTCTGTTCTCCATGGACCTGGTTTCATGAGGAGTGGGTGTGAAACTTCCAAATTAAGTTTAAATTTTAATTAGTATCCACTTAAAAAAATTTTTTTTAATGTTTATTTATTTTTGAGAGAGAGAGAGAGAGAGAGAGAGAGAGAGAAAGAGAGTGTGAGCAGGGGAGGGGCAGAGAGAGAGGACACACAGAATCCAAAGCAGGCTCCAGGCTCTGAGCTGTCAGCACAGAGCCCGACATGGGTCTCAAACCCACGAGCTGTGGGATCATGACCTGAGCCAAAGTTGGACACCCAACTGACTGAGCCACCCAGGCACCCCTAATTAGTATCCACTCTTAATCTGGGTTGTTTTGGTTTGTAGAATGATGCGACTGTCTTTCCCCCTGCTCCCCCAAGGCAGATGATGGCCACGTAGCAATCCCTGGAAGCTGTGACTGGATTCTGTTACTTGGCAATGGGGAATTAAAGTTTCAGTGGAACTCATGGTTGCTGTTAGTTTACCTTAAAGTGGGGAGAGTATAGTGGATTTGGGGTGAGCCCAGTGTAGTCACAGGGGTCCTTACATGTGGGGGTGCCCTGACGAGGAGGTCACAGTGATAGAATGTGGGAAGCACTCCCCCACCACTGCTGGCTTTGTAGATGGAAGAAGGGGCCCTGAGCTAACAAGTGTGGGTGGGACAAGAACAGGGATCCTTCCCTAGAACTCCCAGAAAGGGTTCTTCAGAAGTATAGATCTGGGAGATAATACATTTGTATTATTTTGAGCCACTAAATTTGTTGTAATTTGTTACAGCAGCCCTAATGCATTTATTTATACTCCAAAGCAAAGTTATCCATTAAGATTTTATTTATTTACTTATTTATAAAGTTTATTTATTTTTATTAAAAAGATTTTTTTTAATGTTTATTTATTTTTGAGAGACAGAGAGAGACAGAGCATGAGCATGGGAGGGGCAGAGAGAGGAGGAGACACAGAATCCGAAGCAGACTCCAGGCTCTGAGCCGTCAGCACAGAGCCCGATGTGGGGCTCGAACCCACGAGCTGTGAGATTATGACCTGAGCCAAAGTTGGACACCCAAACGACTTAGCCACCCAGGCGCCCCAAGTTTGTTTATTTGTTTGTTTATTTATTTTTTAATGTTTATTTTTGAGAAAAAGGGTAGACAGAGCATGAGTGGGGGAGAGGCAGAGAGAGAGGGAAACACAGAATCCAAAGCAGGCTCCGGGCTCTGAGCTGTCAGCACAGAGCCTGACGTGGGGCTCGAACCCACGAACCGTGAGATCATGACCTGAGCCAAAGTCGGACACTTAACCGACTAAGCCACCCAGGCGCCCCAGGTTTATTTATTTTTAAAGTCTGTTTATTTGAGAGAGAGAGGATGTGCGCGCACGCACACGTGAGCAGGGGAGGGGCAGAGAGAGAGGGAGAGAGAATCCCAAGCAGGCTCTGCGCTGTCAGTGCAGGGCCAGAAGTGGGGCTCAAGCTCACGGACCATGAGATCATGACCTGAGCCAAAATCAAGAGCCAGATGCTTAACTGACTGTGGCACCCAGGAGCCCCTCCGTGAAGATTTATTTAAAAGTAAAACATTTTATTAATGTTTATTTATTCTAATGTTAATTGTAAACTCGAGGAGAAGTTTAATTGTAAACTTAAGGTGTGTGATTTGGCCCCACATGCATTAGACATGTGATGTGTCTCGACCACTTCGTGGCTCCTGTTCTGTGGCCTTGTGTTGGACACCTTTAAAATGTGCTTATGAGGGAGGTAATGTAGTTACAGTTAGAAGTCTTGGGTTCATGTTCCAGCTTGTACATCTTAGTTACAGGAAAATGCCCTTAGTTTCTTCACCTCAGAGTGGAGAGATGATGTGTGTTTAAGTGTTTGATGAGATAATATATGTGTATGTGGCTTCGAAACTATAAAATGCTGTGTCTGCACACACCGTTCCTCAGTTTTCCGTCTTTCGTTGTAGACTTAGCACGGGAAACGGGAGAGTTCTGCATGGCAGTGGTCAGGAAATGCGAGTTCTCTGTCTTCGGTCCCGTGGAGCTGGCATGACTTACCGTGTTGGTTGCCTTTACTTGAAAAACCAGAGAGGTGCTCCCTTCCTTCTCTTTGGTCTGATTTGTATGACGGACTCAGAAGTGAGAGTGCAGCTGTTGGTTTGCCTATTCCCAGAAGTAATTTGCTACTTTTCTTTTTCATGCTTGTCAAACATTTTAAGTTTAAAGGAAGTGATTATTTTCCATGTATACAAGTTCCTGAAATGCTTTATCTTCCAACAAGCTCAGTGAATTTAAAATTAAAAAAGTTATTGAGCAGTGGCTGTACTGGGCACAAAAAGTGATCCATCCCGGTCCGCGCCCTTGTGGTCCTCAATGACACCAGCAGTCAGTCCCAAGGTCCTGGCACTGACAGAGCACGTATCAGGGCCAGTAACTGGCTTGGCCTGGGCAAGTCACAGACAATATCATAGACACGCTGAAGACACACGGGAGCTTCCTGTGTGCAGGCAGGAAGCAAAGAAGGCAGCAGGTTGGAAGGCTCGGCTGTGTGAGAACCAGTCAGCAGCTTAGTGTGTGCGGCCCAAAGGACGGAGAAGCACAAAGAGGGAGACTCTGTCAGGGGCTCTGGTGACACAGCCTGCGTGTGGTGTGTGTTTTACTCGGTATTTTTCCTTCCAGTCGTGGTGAAGCCATCAGAGTTGTCTTATCTCCCACCCCCGGGGGTCTGTACGTGAGGAGCCCCCCTGACTGGCCCTGGGGGCCGTTATGTACGTGAGAAGCCTGCCTCGCTACCGTGGGGGCGGTTGTGTCCGCGAGAAGTCCGCCTGCTGACCATGGGGGCTGTTGGAGGGGTGGCCCCTCTGGGGCCAGCGCCAGAGGCTGGAGTTGAAGGCACCGTAGGAGGCAGCAGGGATAGAGTACGGGGACGGAGCCGAGGTGCATGTTTGACGTGGTACGTGTTTGCCGTGCTTGAGCGCCCAACCCAAGGAAGAGGGGGATGAGGGAGAACCGAGAAGAACCCAGAGGACGGACTGGGAGCAGAGAGCCGCGGACTCGCTCCACAGAGGCAGGCTTCGGAGAGGAGAGCAGGACGGATTTGTTTCTGGCTCTGTTGCGTGTTGAGGTTCGTCCACGAAGAGGTTGGAGGTGGGGAGAAGGGTCGGAACGGAGACGCAGGCAGGAGTGACTCTCCGAGACCGCCGAGGGGGTTCAGGGCCGAGAGCCGGGCATGTGGAAACACGCACCTGGGCCCCAGCAGGTTCCTGCCTAGTACGTGGCCAACGTGACATCTGAAACGTCTGTCGTTCCCTCCGAAGTGGTGGGGATTAGAACGCGGGAGGGCCTCACGTTTGCTGTCTTGATGGCTGCGTGTGCACGGCCGGTGCCGTTTCTCGTCTCCTGCAGCCAGTCTTTGCCTTGGTGATCTCGAGCGCACCTGCCAATGTAAAATCCACGTCTCGTATTTTATTCCAGAGTAGGAAAAAAAAAAACACGCGAGGGATTTGAAATACGATCTCCCAGATTCTCAAAACTCTAGGCCTTTTTATTGAAGTAAGTCTTGAATATATATTAACACCCTCACAGACCCCTTCAGATCAGGAACCGACATGAGGGCAGTGCTCGTTAAAAAAAAAAATCAATCCCATTATTTATTTGTTAGAGTCCTGAGAAAAGCTTACCAGATTTAACTAATGTGCCATTTTTATATAATGTGGTGAAAATGTACATTACGTGAACATTATTATGTGATTAAAACATAACCTAAGCTAAATTTTAAGGCAGTAACTAATAATTTAACTATTTTTAACTCTTAGCTGTTTTTCAGACACCCTCCTCCAGTAAGCAAATTTGACCTAGGCATTTGGGAAATGTGGCTCAGGCTGTTTTGTCCTGATACATTAACATTCACCATGAAATAACTCTTTGGGCTTTAATGTGGGGGATGTTTACTAAAAGAGAAATGTCCTCCTGCTCTCTGTCTTTTAATGAATAAAACAAAACATAATAGCTCCCAAATTTTGTCGCATTTATATGAAGATACTACTGTGTTATGGGGAATAGCTTATGTTTTAACAATGCATGACGCCCTACTGTTTTATTACTGTTGGCTGTATGACAGTGACGGTCATTGCAAATATTTTAAATTCAGAACAATTTACACCTTGCAGATAAATTATTGTGCAATAGCCATTTCTTTTAAGTGACAGTTATAGGACTTATCCTTTGAGTGCTATGTTTAGCATAATATAGCAGAAGAAAAAGTAATGATCAAAAGACTAAGGTTGGTACGTGACATTTCCTAAAAGGCTTGAAATACCTTGGCATTGTATGCTAACATTCAGAAAACACAGTCATGCCTCCACACGTTAAGCTGCTTATGTATTTCAGCTGAGGCGGTGATTTTTACTTTTGGACATATTTTAGAAAATCGATTTGAAAAGTTAACTTTCTTACACCAACTGACGCCTTTACAAGAGTTTGATTAGTTTATTGTAAGAATATTTTCTTGCCTCTTTTTAATAAGATAGGATAATCATAAGCAGTAGCTTCATTTATTGTTGGAAAAAGTGTAATTGCAAAAATTAACTTGTCATACACCACAGCTCGGCAAAGTAACTTTCTTATAAGTCCATGGTCACAGTATGTTTTTGCAATTCAGCATCTGGCTCTGTGGGATACTGATGGCTTCTATGAAGAAAAGTACCAGGGTGAGCAATTAAATGCAAAATGACAGCATAAAATATGATCATTATGGTTATACAAAAGACACATTTATGAATTTTGCAGATAACTGTCATTTTTCTACTCATATTTTCCCTTGCTTTGTTAGCTTAATAATTTTAGTACAATTTATTTTTTCTTTTACAAAGTGAATAGCACCATTTTTATTATCGTGGCGCTTGTTTATATGTCTGTTTTGTTCGTCAGCTGTGAAGATTAATGATAACTCTTTCACTGTCTTTTGACACAATACTTTCAACTTTATTTCAAAATTGAAGAATTTGACAAAATTACATAGCAATTGTATTATAAGAGTAAAATTTCTTAGGATTGTTGAGTATTTTATTATATGCAGTTTGAATAGTATTCACCCCCTGGAAATAGGTTTGCCAGTATTCCCTCATGGTATGAGGTAGTGTTTTGAAGTATTTTTTACAGGATCCCCTCTTTCATTTGGTAGGGGGTAAAACAGTGTTGACATCGGGAGTCGTGTGGATGTGTGGAAAACCGGAATTTCCTTTGCTTTTACTTGCAATACAGGGAAACCACTGGCCATTGGGAAGAGGGGTCACTCTTGGAGGCAAAGCTCCCTTGTGACCCTGGGGCGCCCCGTTGTTACCCCCGGCTGCTCCCCTGCAGCCCTGCCCCCCTTTCCAGCGATACGTCTCACTCTCCTTCATAAAAAGATCTACCTGTTAACTAGCTGCCTTTACCATTGATGTCTGGGACCCTGCTCTCTCATTTGCTTTTACTTCCATAGTACCCCTATTTCCCGGGATATTTTTTTTTTTAATCATTTGGTTACATTCAGCCTGAACTTGAAGGTATGGTTCAAACCCTACCCTTTCTGTGAAGACTTTGCTAGTCTCGGCAGTCAATGGGAACTTCTTTCTTTGTGGTCCTGTTATATTTTGTGTGTTTATTATTGTTATTATCAAACTGTGCTTTGCAGACAGAACATAGCTTGTGGTTTTTTTCATTCATTAAAAAAAAAAAAAATTCCATGTTTATCGAACTCCTGCTCCATGCTGGGTATCGTGCTGGACTCTGGGATATTGTGGTGAAAGTTTATTTCTTCTGCTCCAGACGGTCGCGTGGTCTGGTCAGAGGCAGTGTAGTCAGCACCGTGGTGGGGGGACTGGGCGTGTGGGAATGCCTAGCAGAGCACCTCTCCCGCCTATGGCTCTTCAGCGTGGAGGCTTGGAGGAGGCAGCACAGCCGAGACCGAGGACAGGGGAGCACAGCCACGGAGCACGTGGGCCTCCTCTGCCAGCACACTGAGTACGCCACTTGGCTAAGGGACCAGAATCCTTGAGGACTTACCTCTCACAGCCTCCCTCTCCCTCCCTCTCTCTCTCTCTCTCTCTTAATTTATTTTGCATGAGAATCTTTGAAGAATTAACTTCTTAGTTTTCGGCTGTTAGAACGTTCCCGTAACGTGATTTAATATTGCCTTAATGACTCAGCATTATTATTGTGTACATTTCCAGGTTGGGCTCTAAGAAATCATGTCCTGTGGGCATTTTGACCTGGAGAACTATGTTTTTAAACACTGAGTGATTCTTGCTTTTTTGAAAGGTTTTCTATCTGCTTTTTCTAGTTTTTCTTCCCTTTTCTAGTTTTTCCCACTTGACTCTTCTCAGTGACCTTGTCTGTTGTGGTACAAGCACTGCCCATTACTTGCCCTCAACAAGAAGTCAGGGACTCAGGCTTATCAGTATCCGGAGGGGGTGATGGGTCTGGAGAGACAACAGACTTGGCTTCAAACTGAGTACCTAAATGCAGACATTCTCTTTAAATGTATGTTTTGCTGCTCCAGGCCCTTTTGACATGTTTCTTACTTTTAGCTAAGTCTTGGTGGGGATGTTTTTGCCTTGGTGAGTTTTTGATAGCTGAGTTGTTATTTTCTCCTCCGACATGATTCAAGTCATTTTGTTTTCATTGCTCTCCTGACATGGTCTATCTTGTTTTGTCTTGCTACATAAATACTCTTATATGGTTTATGTTTTGAGAATTAATAGACAGGGTTTATTTTATCCATTTGTTCTTATAAGCCTTTTTTCAATGATGGTATCACAGCAGGCATTTTTTTATTGTGATCAATTTTGAATAAAGTATATCAGTTTCATTCATTATTAATTTTATTTATTAATGGAATCAGGTTCATGAATGATGAGTTTAGGAATGAGTGCCACCCTGTGAATTAATTGCTCTGTTAATTCCGCAGTAACGTATCGCCAGGACCCTATCATGCATATATCACTGTGTGTGTATTTTAATACAGAGATATACTGTCTGTTATTAATGTCATTCTTGTCTTTACCTTTTTCTGAATTTTTATTTTTTAAGTTTATTTATTTTGAGAGAGAGAGAATGAGTGGGAGAGGGGCAGAGAGAGAGGGACAGAGAGAATCCCAAGCAGCCTACATGCTGTCCGCACAGTGTCCGATGTGGGGCTTGAACTCATGAACTGTGAGATCATGACCTGAGCTTGAAACCGAGAGTCATACAGACACTTAATTGGCTGAGCCACTCAGGTGCCCCTTGTCTTTACCTTTTAAAAACATATACATACACACATATGTGTGTGTGTGTGTGTGTGTGTGTGTGTGCGCGCGCGTGTGTACTTACATATCTTTTAGCATTTTCAAATTGGCCCAGGTGATTCTAATCAAATGTTTTTGCCAGAATTTTAGGAATGTAAAAATGCTCTATAAAAGCAGTAATTGAAACGCAGTCATTCTGTTTCATAGTGCAATTACTTATTGTGACAATTCCTATTAAGGAGGAGTCTGTTTTCGTCAGCATTGCTTTGGACAGAAAGATTGTAAGTCTAGACTGTACCCTGAGTCTGTTAGGTAGTGACACTTTTTTTTTCTGCTTAAATGTTAGAGTAGCTTTGCATTCTGTGATTCTTTGGAGTACACAGACATGAAATATTCAAGGTGAATCAGAGAATAAAATTTACTTGTTTTCCATATGATAACAGGTGCTGTTTTCAGTCATAAACTGAATTCTATATACAGATCTATGAGGTCATTTTTTTCTATAGTCGTAATTATATCATTTGTTTGTGTGACTTGTTTTTATAGTAAAACCTATGAGGCATTTACCTCTTACACTCAGCACAGATTCAAGGTTCAAAACAAACAAATTAAAAGAAACAAAACTAGAGCTCTTTAAAAAAGTGTAACTTGTTTACACTTAAAATTTTCCTCTGCGTTTAAATTTTATTACTTACTTTTAAGCAGGTGTGTAAGGCTTATTTACTTTTAAAACCCTTGTGCATTCATTCACTTATTCTTTCTGTTTGTTTCTTTCCTTGATGGCCCTATTGCAGAATGACTGTAGTGTGGAAAGCGGCACCCATTTACAGTGCACAGTGCGATGTGTTTTGACCGTTGTCTATTCCTCCAAAAACATTGACAGAAACAAGATAAAAGAGCATTTCTGTCACCCCCAAATATCCCTGTGCCTCTTTGCAGCCCACCATCCTTTCCTGGCTGCCACAGGGAACTAGTGACCTGCTTTTTGTCACTGTAAGTTAATTTGCTATATCGTTTAGTATGGACTCTTGTGTAAGTCTTTGTGTGGACATATGTTTTCGTTTCTCAGGCGTAATTACCCTAGGAGGGAAGTGACTGGGGTGTGTGTGACGACTTTTTGCTTAACGTTTTTACAAGCTGCCAGTGAGTCGTCTTCAGTTTCTCTCAGCTGTGCTCTGTGCTCTATAGCCTTTAGTGTGTGGGCCTCGCACAGGTTTTGGTTAAATTTATGTTCGCCCTGTTTGAAATGGAGTTGTGCGTTGTTAATATTTTAAAGTGTAATTGATTTTTGTACATTAACTTTTCTCTTGTGAATTTCCTAAATTCACTCATTTGTTGCAAGGTGTTTATAAATACAAATATAAATAAATATATAGCCCAGACTGAGGATTTTTGTATGTAAATCACATTTTCTATGGATGGAAATAGTTTTGCTTGTATTTATCCAGTACTTATGCCTTCACTTTTTTGTCCTGCTTCATTTTCAGTAATATCTTCTTCGTGAAGTTGATTAGGTGTGACATTAATATGCCCACTCTAGCTGTTTGGTGGTTACTTGATTGTATGGAATGTTTTTTCCGGTCTTTTATTTTGAAAATATTTGTCTCTGAAAGTGTGTCTCTTACAGCACATAGCTTTGGTCATTTCCTTTCATAGAGTCTGATAAGTCATTCTTTTTAACCATGGTGTTCATTTTACTAACGTCTAATGTAATATACTGGTTGGATTTTTCCTTTGTGTTTTGCTCTTTATTCTTGTATGTCTTTGTGTCTTTTTTTCATCTGTTGATCCTTTGCTGCCTTGCTCTGCATTGAGGTGAGCCCTGTTCGTTTTTTTTATCTGGAAGTGTCTTTGTTTCCTCTTTGTTATTGAAGTATAGTTTTGCTGGATATAGAATTCTTTATTGATAGTTTTTCTTTCAGCACTTTCATTATATTGTTCTTCTAGCTTTTAGCCTCTTGATTCTGATAAGTCAGCTCTTTTTTTTTTCTTTCCACTTCTATGTGAAGCAGTCACTTGTTAAACATGTAGCTGTTCCCTTCATGTGATGAATTTTCTTTTGTTCTTTGACTCTGACGTTTCCAGGTGTGAGTATTTATACTTTGAGTATTTATACTTTTTGATGTTTTCAAACTTCTTATATTTGTAGGTGAATGTATTTCATCAAATTTGGGAAGTTTTCAGTCATTATTTAACAAAAATTTTTCCTGCCCCTTTCTTTTCTCTCTTAGTAGGATTCTTACTGCACATTTGTTGAAATACATCATACTTCAAATTGTCATAGAGGTCTCTGAAGCTCTGTTCATCTTTCCTAACATTTTCTTTTATTTTTAATCTCTTGATTAGTTAATATCATTCTTTCTTCCATTTTCCTCTTTCCTTTGCCTTCTCAATTCTCCTGTTCTCCCACATAGTAATTTTTTATTTCTGCTAAGTACTTTTTATCTCTAGTATTTCTATTTAGTTCTTTTTTTTTGTAATTTCGACTTCCTTATTAATATTCCTTATGTAGTGAATTGCTGTCATTATATTTTTCTTTAATTTTTGAACATTAAAAGAATTCTTGGAGCATCTTTACAGCAGCTAGCCGAAGACCTCTTCTGCCTCTGGGCATTGGCATCATCTGAACCAGTTTTCTACTTTTCTATTAACTTTTTTTCTTCCTGAATCTGGATCACAGTTTACGTTTCCTTTCAAACACATATTGTGATTTCTTTTTATTGTCATTGTTGCAAATGGACATTTTATTTAGTGTGGTGTGGTAAGTTTGGATTTTGATTCACTTTTCAAAGAATGTCTTTTTTTTCCCTTAAATTGCATGATCCACGGTCTTAAAACCATGGAAATTTATCTCCCCATGGTGTATAGCCTCCAGTGTTTCTATTCAGTTTTTAAATGATTTAAATATTTATTTTTATTTTGATTTTTTGGGTGTTTCCTTTGTGAATGTGAGACGAAGTGGTCAAACAGTGATTTGGGCAGTGTTTGTTTCAAACACCTTGAGCCTAGTAAGGTCTTTGCTTTCTGCCCTTCTTTTCTTGTGTGCGTTGAGGCACATTCAGAGTTTACCTCTTTGTGAAGCTTTTCTTGGGGCTTTTGCTAACTGCTCTGTTCCTTTGGGTTTTCTTTGCGCCTCTGCTTAGTCCACCAGGAATGTGGGGTGAGCTTCATCTCGTCCTCTCATTGGTCTTTCTTTTATTGGATCTCCTTGCTAAATTTCTTGCGAGTCTTGCCAGTTCCCCAAACTGGGCTCATACCTCTCGGTATCTGTGTTATAAAATCGTAGTCGTTTGCGTCCTACCAGTTCTGTCACTTTGATCTGACATAGCTGTGTGGTTTTGCTTCCTGCTTGAAATCGTTTCCTCCCTCCACCACCTTGGCTCACAGTCACAGCTCCTGTGTTTTAGTAGCAGACATATGTTAGCAGGACTGCCATGCTCCATCACCACGTCAAGGGGTAGGTCGAAGGAGCAGTAGCATCCCAGGCAGGTGTCTTTCCACTTGTCACCTGAATCTGATGTTCAGAATCATGAATTATGACTGCTAATAATGGTGTGCAGTTCTAGTCTTGTTTTTGAGGAGAAGGTTTGGTGGCCTCTTTTTAATTGTCAAAGCTGGATGTTCCTCTCTGAGCCCCATTTTCTTCCTCTCTCTCTTTTCCTTCCAGGACTCTAGTTACTTAACTATATGTTAGATCTTTTGTACTTGTCCCTTAGGTAGGTCCGTAAGTCTCTCTTGCCTTTTTTTTTTTTAATTCTTTTTTTTTTTTCCTTTCTCTTCTTCATATTGGGTGCTTGCTCTTGGTCTGTCCTCAACTCACTAATTATTTGTCATCTCTTTTTTGTTACTAAGCCCATTTTTTAAAAACCTGTATTTATTTTTGAGAGAGAGAGAGAGAGAGAGAGAGACAGACAGACAGTTCACGAGCAGGGAAGGGGCACAGAGAGAGGGAGACATAGAGTCCAAAGCAGGCTCCAGGCTCTGAGCTGTCACAGCAGAGAGCCCAATGAGGGGCTCAAACACACGTACTGTGTGTGAGATCATGCCCTGAGCTAAAGTTGGATGCTTAACCAACTGAGTCACCCAGGCTCCCCTTTAGGCCCATTTTTAATTCTAAATATTTTATATTTTGTTTCTAAAATTTTCTTTTGACTTTTGAAAAGATAATTGCTGAAATTTCCTTTCTTTTCATTTGTTTGAAGTGTATTTCCTTTACCTCATGTAGTATAGTTATAATAGCTACTCTGAAGTCCTTTTAAAATAATTACAGCATTTTGATCATCTTGTTTGCCATATATCTTTTTACTTGAGGTTTGGTCACATTTTTCTGCCTATTCCTAAGTCAAGTAATTTCTTATTGTATCCTGGACATTTTGAATGTCATGTTGCTTGGTCTCTGGATTTTGTTTTAGTGCTGCTGATACTGTTGGTGTTTTCATTTTGGCTAGCAGTTAACTCAGTTACCTTCAAAATAGCGTCTTTCATGTTTGCGGTGGGCAGCTGCTCGAATCTCATTTCTGGTATTTAAGTTTTTATTGTTTTTTTAAATTATTTTTTATTGTTCTTTTAGATGTTTATTTTTGAAGGAGAGAGAGGGCACCGAGCCTGAGCTGGGGAGAAGCAGAGAGAGGAAGACAAAGAATCCTAAGCAGGCTCCAGGCTCTGAGCTGTCAGCACAGAGCCCCGTGCGGGACTCAAACCCATCAATGGTGAGATCATGACCTGAGCCCAAGTCAGACCCTTAACTTGACTGAGCCACCCAGGCACCCCTCTGGATTTAAGTTTTAATTGCAGTCTGCTTGAACTCTTCCTTGTTCGTACATGGTTTCCTTACTCCGGGCTTTTTCGTAGAATCAGGTGTTCCTTTGGCTACCCTCTCTTTTGGTGTTTCCTTCTTACTCTTCAAGTCTGTCCCTGCATTGAGACACCTCCTGGCTGATCCAGCTGCTTTTCCCACTGAGCGCCTCGCTGCCTACCTGCCTTCAGGGGGCTCTGACTCTGGCGTCCTCTGGGGAAAGCTGCCAGGAGGGAGTGGGGCTGGGTTCACCTGTCACTATCTGCTTGCTTCGGGCCTTATCTCTGCTCTAAAACTTCTAGCTTTCGGGGTGCCTGGGTGGCTCAGTTGGTTGAGTCGACTTCGGCTCAGGTCATGATCTCACGGTTTGTGGGTTTGAGTCCTGCGTCGGGATCTGTGCTGACAGCTCAGAGCCTGGAGCCTGCTTCGTTTCTCTGTCTCCCTCTCTTTGCCCCCGTCACTCCCTGCCCCAACTCATGCTCTTTCTCTTTCTCAAAAATAAAATAAACATTAAAATAGATAGGTAGATAGATAGATAGATAGATAGATAAAAAATCTAGCTTTTGTGGAGTCTCCAGAACTATTAAATGGTTATTTATTTATTTATTTATTTTAGCATTCTGTCTGGACTTTATAGCTGTTGTTTGTAAGAGATCTGGTTTGCTAGAAGCTTATTACTTCATACCAGATGCGTATGAAGTTAAAAGAAAAACCTCTAATTTATTTAAAAAAAAAAAACTCTTCTAACTTTTATTCTCAAGGCATTGTGTACTCATTGTGGGAAATTGCGAGGAGGTAATAAATTGTAATGAATGTGAAAAAAAAAATCCCCCTTAATCCACTCTAACATTTTTGATGTAATTCTTTTGGTATTACACAATGGAATGCTATGCA
Organism: Leopardus geoffroyi; assembly: GCF_018350155.1. Taxonomy (NCBI): domain Eukaryota; kingdom Metazoa; phylum Chordata; class Mammalia; order Carnivora; family Felidae; genus Leopardus; species Leopardus geoffroyi. Next base: position 21,878 of record NW_025543566.1, read on the forward strand.
TAAAATTTTTAAATCTGCTTTTGCTTAAAATTACATGAGAAATGTTTTCCCATGCCATTAAAATATTCTTGATAGGTGTTTTTATGGAAGTATAACATTCCATATATATGCCTAGAACATTTTATATGACTGTTTCTTAAAGCTTCTCTCATTGGTTGTTTACCACTTTTACTTTCCCCCGTGACCTTGTGGTGGATACGTTATGCATCTTTGTGTATACGTTATGGTGCCCTTTTCATATTATTTCCTTGGCATGCCTAGGAGTAGAAACATTGGATTTCAAAGTGACTGATGCTATTTGAAGTCTTTCTCACATACGACTAAATTGCTTTTTAGAAAGTCTTATCTGTTTAACACTCGTGAGAGTATGTCCCTTACTGCATCTTCCAGCCATTATCGGTAGATTTTTGATATTTTCTCATTGATGGATGGGAACTTTCCTAACCTATTTTTGGTGGTTTTTGATGAACTGTTTGGTCAAACGTTTTCACGCCATTTAAGAATATTTACATTTACCTATTTTATATTTAATTAGAAAATATTTGTATATTTATTTATTTAGAAAGAGTGCATACACTTGAGTAGGGGAAGGGCAGAGGGTGAGGGAGAGAGAGAATCGCAAACAGGCTCCATGCTGTTGGTGCAGAGCCCGATATGAGGCTTGAACTCAGGAACTGTGAGATCATGACCTGAGCCAAAATTAAGAGTTGGATGCTTAAGTGACTGAGCCACCCAGGAACCCCTCTACCTATTTTTAAATGATTTACTTGTATTCAGTGCCTATTAAACATATATTTTGTTCTACTTTAATAACTGATTCTAGAAATATTTTTCTGGTAGGTGAAACAGAACCTAATCTCATACTTGTAATATTTATTAACAACGAAATACCGATGCTCCTAAGTTTGTGTTTGCTGTATCATTTACTCTCCCTAGTATTCTGAAGTTTACTAAACCTGATGGAACATAAGCACTAGACTCTAATTGAAAACAAAATGATTGGACTTGGGTTGAGATTTAAAAGCAACTTCAGCCTCTTATAGTTTTTCATTAGGGTTTAGAGAGGTCATTTTCCATTGTTATAAAATGTGAAAAGCTGCTTTCTTTTGATTTAAATGTTTTCATATGTGCTTTCATATTTGAGTAGGTGGTATTTAACTGAAAAATAATTATAATATTTCAAATAGTGTCCATTAATTTTTTGGTGAAAATATGCTTTGTTAATGATACAAAATTCATGCTGTCTTTCTACATGAGGAAACTTCTTCTGTGGGACAGTCCGTTGGCACACTATTTGATGTTGGTTTTTACTTGGATCCTTCTATGTGTGTACAATGTTTTGGACATGTCTTTGGGGGTTGGGGAGAATTAGAGGGGTATTTTTACTTCTCTGTTTCTCTGGACAGTTTGCGGTCAGCTATTTGGAGGGCGGTAGTGAAGTAATGATAATACATTTTATACAGTATGTTTTTACATAGAACTCTTGTTCAGTGACATGAATTGAGACCTCTTTTCCCTTTTACTGTTTGACCGTCCGCCCTCGCACTTAGCACTCACTGGAGATTCGTTGCACCTCATCCTCTTGGGTCCATATTGTTTGCCACTGTGTTTTCTTTGTCCAAGAGTCATGTCTAAGAGTGTGTTCAATTATAGACACCATGATGGATCATCTCATTAAACAAGAGTGATTGCAGCTAATACCTCACACAGTATATTTGCTGTGTGGAGAATTGTACAGGACCGACCACCACATCTGAATCATTAGAGCCAATAATTTATGTATAAGCCTGGGGATGCTGTGCGTGGAAAGAACAACTTTACCTTTGATAACAACATTGAAAAGTAGAACAAAATATGAAGATGCGTAAACTAAATTACATGGAAAAATGAAGCAGCAATGTACATTGGGTTAGAATTTCAGAATATGTATAGATATATTGACTTTAATTTACTCATCAGGGAATTTTGTTAACATGCCTAGTTTTGCTACCACTGACCCTTTTTCTCATAGTATTGTCAATTATAGTGTACCGTGCACATGGAATTAAAGTGCGGCCCACTTAGAGGTCCTAATTTGGCTGGACCTTGAATTATAAATCATGGGCTATTTAATTAATGCACATTAATTTTCATATTCATAGGGAAATACTCAAATCTTAATCCTACAGAAATCTCCAGATTCTAGATTCCCTGTACTCCATATTGGAATTTACCATTTAACTGTTACTTAACTATGTAACTGTTCCTTAAAGGAAAGGCCAGTTGTGACTATTTTACATGGCCCTTAGCATTTGTGGCGTCTCAGTCCATGTTTTGAGGTGAGTAGAAATTCTAGTCATTTTATAAGTCAATTCCTGGAGAAACCTAGGGATTTTTATATTTTCTACGTGTCTCTTAGGAACTAAGGATCATTTCCTAACTTCATTCATCAACAGTTAGGATTAATTTACTCCATTCTGCTCTACAAACATTAGCTTTCCATTATGTGCCAAGCACTGAGCCAGTGCAAGGGATATCATAATAGATGCAGTATGGTTTTGTCCTTCTGAATGGGACCTAGAGAAGCAACATTTAAATCGCCATGAAAAGGGGAGTGAGGTAGTAGATGCCTCAGAAGGGATGTTAGACCTGAGGTCAGGTTCATGCCCCAAAACGGAGGTGAGGAAGGCTCAAAAGGAGAGTGAGGAGCAGTGCCTCCTGGAAGGTTCAGGACGTCTCAGAGCTCCAGGACTCTGTGTTCTGCTCGGGTCTTCTCCTAGCCGGGCCCCTGGGGACAGAGGCGCTTTGGCAATTCACAATTGATTGGATTTTAGGAAGTGTACAGGTTTTGTGTGCTGCATCGTAAATAACTCCAGGCACTCTCCAGGGTAGCATTCTGATCTGATTATCAACAATTTTTCTATGGTTACTGAAGCATATTCAACATAGGTGGGGTCAGCGAAGCTTCTGAACAGCCTCGTGTCAGTTCCAGTCTGGTTTCCCCCCCAGCTGATTTTAAAAGATGAAACTTTCAGTTTTTATATTACTTTTCGGATTTCAGAATTGTGGCTAAGGGATTGTGAAACTTCCCAGAATGTACACTGAAAGGGTGGTAAGAGTAGAGATATAGACAGCAAGTTACCCAGCGGGCAGGTAAGTAACTTAGAATTCACCCTGTGGGTGTTGGGGAGTCAGTGAAAGCGCCAGGTGGAAGATACACTTGAGGACAGACTCATGAAAAGTTGATGAGCAGAGGAGTGGAGAAGCTCAAGCAGGACCTCTCTTAAATTACCTCTCATGAGTGGGCTCAGTGTGGACAGAAAAGAAGAGGTTGAAGGGCCAGGCAGGGGCTTTTTGCTGCTGTGTTCGGGGGAAGATAACGAAGGACAGGAGAGCGAATACAGCGGTGAGATATAGCACATGCACTGAAGAAACATTGGAACAAACTCTTAAGATCTGGCAGTTAATTTGGTGTGGGAAGTCAAGGAGACAAACAAGTCAAAGGCAGTCCTGAAGTTCAAAGTGAATGATTGAGAGAATGCTTAGAAAACCAGGCGTGAGGGGATTACCCTGCGAGGTTTTGAAAATCTGAGGAACGAGAAGCCTTGATTTGTGAGATGGACCCTGAGCTGTCTGAGCATCAGGAACGAAGCTGGTTGGTGGCTGTGTGACACAATGGGGAGAGCACTAGTCTGGGATTAGCTCCGGCCCCTCGGCCACTGTCTTTACCTGCTTTTTACTTAGTTTTCCTAACTTAGGGATTAGTACATGCTCTCTAAGATCCCTACGCATGTTGATTCCTGGTGTGTTCGGTTTTATGAATATATAAATAAGTATGTTGATGGACCATCCACTTCTACTTAATAGGGGGAGATGTTAATGAAGCGCCTAGGAAAGCCGCTGAGATTCGCCTGAAAGGTCCAGACCTGGAAAGCATACTTCGTTCTTACCTCATCGAGATGGTAGTTGAAGTCCTGGCTAGTGAATGTGGTTGTACATATGGAGAGTGTAGTGTGAGATAGGGGGTTTGTGGTGGTCACTTGGGTGATGGGTCAGTCACACACAGGGGTATCAGAGCAGGGCAGAAGAGTGAAAAATGGGGAAGATGCCATGTAGACGTAGAACCAGAGAGGGCCCTGAAGATGTCACTCTAGCCAGCAGTAGTGACTGATGTTCAAGTTCAAAGAAGATAAGGAGGAGGGTTTCTCCCTAAGTCTCCTACTTGGCATTGCATTTACAGCATGCTTCTGTTTACTGTTCTTTCAGGACTTTGTGTTCACTGGTTTGTTCTCCCCGTGCTGCTTCAGAAGGTAGTACATCCAGCGTTTTCTCGCGTAGGTGCCAAGACAGGTTTGGATTTGAATATATAGACTCTAATCCGAATTGCTGGTTCATACAGTAGCTCTTGGTGTCTTAGTATTATGGTCATTGCCCACTATTTACTTTAGAGGTAATTTGTTGCTTCTACTGAAATGAGGGCGAGTGAATAGCTATTATGAAGGGACCATCAGAGGAGGAGAACCAGCAGCAATTTGGTATTAATTATTTACTATTAGCTGGTAGTTATTGAACATCTGCCCAGGACTTGGGGAAGGGCTAGCTGTTGGCACACTGAGAGATGAGAAATCACTTGGACACTCTCTTGGTCTCTCTTATAGCTTCTATCTCCCTTGTTCTTGGTGCCCACGAATTAATTTTTCTAGAGAGTCTTTTCCCAACTAGAGGAATGGTTTGGATCATATGGATTCTTCTGTTCTAAATGCGCCAGGGAAGAAAGATGAATTGTGAATTTGCATCACGTGTCTTATTTCTCTCATTTGTTCATGAACTCTGAGTTTACTGTGTATTTTGGCAGAGGACTCAGCATGCTTATAATATGTCAGATACCGTGGGGATAGGGAGTAGGGATTAAACAAAGTCATTAGTAAGATATGGATTAATAAATCCACTGTGGTATACAGAAGCCATATATATAGAAACTATATATATGATATGGATTAATAAATCCACTGTGGTATACAGAAGCCATATATATAGAAACTATACTCTTAAAAAAATCCTTCTGAACCTGTTGATTTTATACGTGGAGTGTTTCCTTATATTCAGTGTAAATCTGAGCACAGTGAAAAGAAACATTTTTTGAACTAGTTTTAGAAGTATGCATAAGAGGATAAAATTCAAAAAATGATTATCATTGTGATATTTTTGGTGGGCAGTGTTTGTAGACGTAGTTTAATAGCGCGTGTGTGTGTGCGCGCGCGCACACGCGCGTGCGTATGATGCTTTGAAGTTCTGAGTGGCCTCCTAGAAGGTGACACTTTTTAAACAAGTGTCATCTCTTCCAGTAGGGTTGGAAAGACCAGTTTGTTGTGGTATGATCCAGTATGCATTCAACGGATGCCTACAGAACACGGGGTACCCGGCAGTGTTCTAGGTGCTGGGAGACAGCATCTGTTAGATGATGTGCAGGACCGAGGCATCTACTACTCTTGGGTGCAGTGGTAGGAAATGATGCATTAGAGATGACGTGGAATTTTCAGTATTTGGGAAGTTCTATGCATTCCAGTTTTAATATTTTCCCTCAGTTTTCTCATTTCTTCTTTTTAATGTTGTCTCTATAGCTTCTCTAGTGTGAATATTTTCTGAAATGCAGATTACTTTGCATTCCTGGGCAGGTTTAAAATGCAAGAAATGCTCGTTTTCTCTGAAACGTGTGCACCGTGATGAATCATTCAGCTCATTCCCGTTAATACGTCGACGTTTCTCAGGATGCCGCAATCCCTGCCCTGTACTCTTCGCTTTCTGAGCTAGCTGTTGCCTTTCATGACGACTTGTCCGTCTAGATCTACATTCACTTCATTTGTGGTTGGCTTCACCACTGCTTTTAGTTTTGTGGTCACTGGTAACTGTCTTTTGACCTTGTGCTTTAGTGGTATTGTGATGAGCATTGACAACGTGAGATGGAGTTTGAGCATTACCTTGTAGTGTATCGGACCACCGGCAGCTGTGACGTTTGACGAAAATTCTTGTTAGTCTGTGAATGTATTCATGTTTTCACTGTTCTCTAAAGGACCCTTTGGGATTATAGGAGAAACGATGTATTATGTCAAAAGTTTTTCCAATGTAGATACATCAGAAGGGATCGTTTAAATAAGGATTGGTCACTTGTTTGTAAAGTGAAAGTCGAAGGAGAATGTAAGTCATGAATATTTCCCTTGAGTCATTTTTTGATCTTTGTTGTTATATATGAGGTTTGTTTTCCTGACTAACCTGTTCATTAGCCTGTTTAATTGTGAAAGAACTTACATTTCAATCTTAATTATGGGATGTAACATCTCTCACTCTCTTTCTTCCTCCTCCTCTATGAGGTGAACAGAATGTTCTTGATGATTTTCTTGATGGCCTATAGGACAGTCTTATTAATGACATACTTTTTTTCATACCTAGAAGACCCCAAAATGTTGCATCTTCTTCTGCACAGTATAAATTCCCATCAACTATTATTAGTATCTAGAATCACTGTATTTCTTGGCATTGATTTGGCAATTCATGAAAAAAATAGTGGAATTATAGAATTTGGGTGAATAGAACTATATACTCATTAAATTTGTTCGAAAGGGATGGGCTGCTTTACACAGTACGTGTTTCCTGTAAGAGGAAGAGGGTGCCCTTGTTAGATGTGATTCAGGGGTGTCACTCATGGAGCCAAACTAGTTGGATAAGACCCTATCTGGCTATATGATCTGAGAATTCTGTAAGTTGGTTAGTTCATTGAGTTTTTCTTAGGTAAATTTATCAGATTTCACTAAAGCCCAACAAAATCGTCACCTCCTTGTAATAAGTGAAGAAGAATAATTTTGATTTTATTTTTTGGGGTGAAGTTTATCAGCCTTTTGAGGCTAAACTCACTTATGAAATGCAAGCACGTGTTCAGTTACTAATAAGAAGGAGTAATGGAGTCAGAAAACTCTGACTTCGGCATCCTGTGTTTTGGAAAGATGACTGCTAATTGGTGTTCAAGTTCTTCCCCCCACTCCCGGTGTTTCTGTTATGTGGCCTTTATTTCTGATGGTCAGAAGTTTATTACACACGCTCTTTTGAGAGAGCAGAGTCACAGGGGAGTCACTGTCCACCTTGAGTGTGAGGCATCAGTGCCTGCGGAATGGTGCCGAACGTCTCCATGATTCAGTAGGTGCAGATCTGGATCCCAAACCTTGGGTGACCCAGACGTTACCGAGGGACAGATAATGTAGAACAGGTGCTGCCTCCCAGAACGGGAAGAAATCTTCAAGTTCACGGTCACCTGGTCTGAATCTCTCACTTTACAGATAAAGATGCTGGCCCTCATGGAGGCAAAAAGGGCCAACATCACCCACAAAATAACCCCGGTGGGCAGTGCCAGAACTGCGGGGTCCCCACTGTGTCAGAACCTCTCAAGTGCCTCCCTCGAGACTTCCATAGTTAGCCGTATTTGAATTCAGATAGGTACGATTTGGGAATTGACTGAAATCTAAATAACAAGCCGTTTTGTGGACATCTTATGAAAAGAAATGGACCTACTTGACACTTTTTCAACATTCAGAGTCTTGTTGAAACTACTCCTGCAGACTGTCTCGTGTTTCCAAAGCAACGTTTGTTTAGTTTTACTTTTCCTGTGCTCTTTAAGAACAGACTAAGCAGAACTACTTCTAAAAGCTCTCACCTAGCCTTTGGACTTGATGCTAAAGACTCCCGGTACTGTCTGGTGGACATGAACATCATGCTTCGAAAGCATCTGCAGAGGCTAGTAATTAAGGAAACAGGTGTTAACCGTCCACTGGAGGGGACTGTCTCCGAGCCACGATTAAGGCAGCCTTCCTTCCTTCCTCAACAGAACAAACAAGGTGTATGGATGGCAGTTGTCGAATTAGAAAGCAAGGTTTCCCTTGGAGGTACACCAGTTCATGTTATTCCCCAGTGGGTAGTCAGGAGCCGATTGTAAATGCGTTCTAATTCTTATAGAATTTAATGGAATAGTGAACATTTTTATTTTAAAGTACGTGGAAAGGATTACTCTGCTTTTGTTTTTCAAAGTTAATAAAAGTAAGCTGTCAGGTATTTTTTTTTTTTTTGTCATCACACTGTTTCCTCTTCTCCACGTGTGTTTAAGTCATATTTTCACTTTTTAAAAAGAATCTGAGTGTTTGCAGTATGTAACATTTAGAAATCTATTAAATATGGAAAGTGAGTAATTATAAAATCTCCTGTATGACTGGGTTCAATTTTAATCAGTTTAATTTTCTATACTGTTTCTATGTAGATCAGTCCAAACATTGAAATAGTTTCAAAGTTAAACAAGATTTACAGTATTTCCATTTAAATATAGGAGTTACACATAGGCTTACGGTTCACCATATTTTTCTGCTTCAAGTAAAAAAATGTTTAACTGTTGAATTATCAATTAAAATACTAGTTTTTATCTCCATGGCTTTTTTACAAGATATAATAAGCAAGGTAATTTAAAGTTACTTAATGTAGTTTTGAATTACTGCATCAGAAATGTGCTTTATGCACTTGATTAGCTTATGGAAGAATTGAAATGCTGCAATAATTGTAACTTACAATATGTAATACTCAGACCTGTTTCTGTACTAAGCACTCTTAACAAATTGAAACACTTTAGCAACATTAAATCATTCATGGAGTACATACGACAGAAACTTAATATTATTCCTCAATTTTTTTATTGTAAGATTTTTAAGTTGATGCAGTAACCGCATCCAATTTCTTAAAAATCGTATTGCCAGTCATTTTCTCGGTGTCCCATCACTAGAATAAGAAAAGCTACACCAAGAAAATAATAATGAGAAACACTAGGCTGTTGTACTCGAGGTTTGTTATTTCCACTTAAGAAGTACGCAGCGTGCGAAGTGTCTCTTCGGCGCGTGCTGTGCGGTGACCCTCAGGATTTTCGGTCTTTTGTGATCTGTGAATGTCTTCTGTCATCTCCAGTCACGTTACTGCCCGTGAGCCTGCACTATGGGAACTGAACTGTGCTGCTTTGCTGCAGGTCAGCTTTCGTGGACAATTAGTGTCGTAACAGGACTTTGGTCACAAGTTGTCTTAAGTGTTTACCGTGAAGACCTCATCTCGGCGTTGAGCGGCAGTGTTCCGAGAGCTTTATCTTTTGTGAAGCGTTTCATGTTAGCCTTTTCTTTGAGACAAGTCAGGCACCTGCTCCCTTTCCATGCCCGGCATCATTTGTGTGCGTGTGTGTGTGTGTGTGTGTGTGTGTGTGAGAGAGAGAGAGAGAGAGAGAGAAGCCTGAGGCCCTTCCAACTTACTGGATATTTTTTTCTCCTTTCGCTCATCTTGTTTGCTCTTGTCCCCTCGCGGTAACTGTCAGAGCCCGCATCGGTTTGTTCTTCTGACGAGAATGGAAACCGCCGTCTTCCTGCCGTTTGGCTCCGTGTCAGTATCGACAAGTCGCGCGTGTTTGACGCCGTGGGAGGTGACTGGTCCCAGCAGTCTGCGGAAGCCAGCCAATAAATCCTCAACGTCGCTCCGCTTACTGCCACTTGATTGCTCTTTTGACCCTGATCTCACCACGGAAGCAAACACTTCGAAACGAGGTGCCCCCCACCCCCTGTCCCAGAACACTCCACAGTTATGCGGGTACTCGAAAAGGTCGACTCCCCTACCTCTGTTGGCCTTCTGACATTATCAGGGGGTACCTGTGAAGACCTGTGTACCCGGAGTATACCTCAGTTTGGTTTTACCATTCTTGCGCCTTTGTTTCGGAAAGTTGTTTCTGTGCGTGGTTACAGAGTCAAGACAAAAATGATCTTTAGTGTGGTAGTTTTCTTTCCACACGCACCTAATCTTTCATAGAGGACCTTAATTTAAAAAAGAGACTGCATCTCATTGATATGTTTGGGATTTAAGAATGATGTTTTTAGGCACCGGGAAGTGAACTGAATGTCCTCAGAGAAGATAAAAGTACACACACACACACAGTTATGAGTCGGTGTTTTACAGGTATGTGTAGATACATAGAAATATCAGTCATGTAATGATTACATATATTCACCCCTGTAGTACTCCTCCCAAGTAAATTCTTTTTCTTTAAAACCAGGAATTCCTTAGCAGGCCGAGGTTCCAGTTCATAAAAGGTCCTGGATTGTGTAGATTGAGGGGAGACATGACTTCGTACGTGGGAGTTTGACAGACACAAACAAGGCTGGCATTCGGTTCTACCGGTTGAGTTGAGCAATCTCAGTGAAATGATTTGTCTCAATATTATTATTTTCTTTTTTTGGATAACTTCTGAGATACCATAGATTCATTTTCTTTCTGGCATAGGAGTGGCCTCTTTTTTTCCTCTCATACATTTTCATAAGTGAGTGTTGAATATATTGTCCTTCACATGTTGGCCGAGTTCAGCAGTAGGACATTGGTTGATATGAAATTAACATTTCTGTACTAGTAACCGCAGAGGTATTTTCCTTCAGTCCTTATTGTAAATTTTGAAAACAACCACATTAGGGAAAATACTATAGATTTTTTAATAGTCTGGTTTTCTTGTGATTCACCAGCCCTTAAATTGGTACTTGTTTTTGAGGCCCACTTTGTATATTCCAAGGCTTTCGGTTGTGCAGTATGTGTGGGATATTTTCTGTGACCTATTATGTTTTTGTTCCGTGCCTCCCGGCTAATGCAATTAAGATGGGCCAGTGGGCCTCACTGTAGTTTAGTAAATACGCTCGCTTCAAAATGGATATGTGCTAAAGGAAAAGATAATTCATTTCAGTTGTGAGAACTGTAAGCCATGATAAATGATTTTCCTTTACAAAATTCCCCATCTCTGAGACAGTATTAGTTTTTACTTTAATTACCGGCTGCCGTAATGTTTCCTATCCATAACTGTCGACAGAATAGACTGTTCCCGAGCAGAGGGTATGGCCTGTTTACTCAACCGTTGCGAAGAGTGCCCAAGTTCTACCAAGTCTGAACTGCTGCACAGGAGAGTGTCCTTCATTTAAATATTTAAATATTAATGTTTAATTGTATAGGCAGAAAACTTCCATGTCATTTTAAGGAGACGCAACTTTACCCCAGAGTCTTTGTCCATTATAAACTTTGGGGCCCTGTCTTGTATCTTCACGTCATTTGGAGGGATGCAACTGTGCGGCCATATTGGAAAGTTTGAATGTTTTCGTCTTTTTATTTTCTTTTTCACCTCATTTTAGAAACAACAACGGAAGAGCTGTTGTCAAGGGTGGCTCTCTCAAAAATGGCTTAGTTGACATTAGCTGAAGATGAGCAGAACGACACTAACTACTAATTGATTACAGTAATTACCAGTCTTTGGCTAGTTTGTATTGGCAAACTCTATGTACTCCTGGAATAAATGTGAACTTGCAGAACGCAAGGAAAAGGTCACTCTCATTTGCATGATAGGCTTCATTAGAATATGCTAAGGACGAGACCTAGTGTTTTATGACTTCAGGTGATGAATAGCTACCATATTACTCTGCTAGATGAAAGCATGTTTCAGTCACCTTAATTTACATGCTTCCCCCCCCCTTTTTTTTCTTTCTTAATTCCAAGAAAAATCTTTTAGGTTATGGCGAGAGAGGAGTTCATTGTGTTTTGAACTGAATTATTTTGTGTGTACGTGTGCTTTTGGAAATAGCAGAATCTTGTGGGTAGAATTATTTTGAAGGATACTTTTAATGGCACGATTAGAATAATTATAAAGCTTTTTCTACATTAGATCTTCTAGTGTTATAACTTTTGTCAGTCATAAAAGAAAATGGTTTTTTAGTGGTTGTTTGAATAAAATATAGGTTAACTCGTTGGAGCCTAGTTTTAGATTTTAGCCTACAGTCTTTAGTATGCAGTGGACTTATTACCTGGTGAGCTTTACTGAATCCTAGGATACATTGATTTTCACTTCAAAATAATGCAATTTCATCACTTCATTAATTTTTTCCTCTTAACATTTATGCTTACTTAGTACTGTTTCTGCACTGAGATTTTGTAAAATATAAAGTGTTGGGACCACTGTTGTATAAATGCCCATTTTTACTGAAAACCAGGGCACACAAGATGCCTTTGTCCGTTGTTCTCATGGCATTTGTTTAGGGAAAAGTTGTGAGGGTTTATGTAGAAGTAAAAATGATTCTCTGCAACCTATATTTTTAAAGTTAAGAATTATGTTTCCCATTATATAAATGTTCTCATTTATGGCCTCTGATCATATACTGATGGCTCCTATTAGCTGTCATTATCCTCATATTCTCATTATGAGAGAAAAATACTCTTGGCTCCTAAAAGTATCTTTATAAGAAGTATCAGCTCCTAATTAGCAGTGACTATAATCTGTTGGAACACAGGGTTAACACTTCCTAGATCTGTTGCTATTATAAAGTTTCTTCATCTTTGAGAAGCTATCCCTGCTAGTAAAACTATGTAGAGGATGAAAAAGTGGACAGTTTTTTTCTTTTATCAAATGTGGTTTCGTAATAAAATTGTACAATGAGCTTGCACAAGCTTTTTAAAATATCATTGCTGCCACTGAATAGGTCTGTAATTTATTTATTCAGGAATGTTGGAGGCATTTTTGATTTATTTGTTTTTAGAGAAGTTTTGTTAAGCGAGATAATGAGCAGAGCTGGTGTTAATCATTTACTGTGCAACTCTAAGGAATGGAAATTTTGCATATCTTTAGCACTGTTGGGGAAAATAAATTCACTCAATGCTAATGGTCTGTTGGTATAATTTTAAAAAATACTATCTTCTCTGGAGAAATGCAATATACTCTTGTGTTTTGCTAAAAGCTAAACTAATCAATATGTAATTATACACTTATATGTACATATGTACTAAGCAATCATGATTATTTGTTATCTGTAGAGATGAAAAATTCATTTGTTGTTGGTTAGTGTCATAGGTGACTACCGTACTTCTCGTCTATACCTTTAGGTATACATTTGCAACAAAGAACCACAAGTGCATGTGTATGAGGGTGTGTGTTGTGCGTGCACACATGTGCATATGTGTATGCTCTTACATGTGTATGGGTATATATGAGAATCGCAGGCAGTTTTTTTGTGGATATTACAACTGGGAGTAAGACTGATTTTTAAATTCTTGGGGAGTGGTACATATTCTAGGTTTAAAACCATCATGGTAAAATTAATTGTGGGTATTTATAATACTAATTATGCATGACAGAGTATCCCTTGTTATATTTGAGAGCATTTAAATATCTGCTTAAGAAATGCAATGGTGGGGGCGCCTGGGTGGCGCAGTCGGTTAAGCGTTCGACTTCAGCCAGATCACGATCTCGCGGTCCGTGAGTTCGAGCCCCGCGTCAGGCTATGGGCTGATGGCTCAGAGCCTGGAGCCTGTTTCCGATTCTGTGTCTCCCTCTCTCTCTGCCCCTCCCCCGTTCATGCTTTGTCTCTCTCTGTCCCAAAAATAAATAAACGTTGAAAAAAAAAAAAAAGAAAGAAATGCAACGGTGGTTTTCTAAACATACAGAGAGATTTATTTCAAAATCTCTAACTTTATTTTATTTTATTTTTTTTTTAATTTTTTTTTCGACGTTTATTTATTTTTGGGACAGAGAGAGACAGAGCATGAACGGGGGAGGAGCAGAGAGAGAGGGAGACACAGAATCGGAAACAGGCTCCAGGCTCTGAGCCATCAGCCCAGAGCCTGACGCGGGGCTCGAACTCACGGACCGCGAGATCGTGACCTGGCTGAAGTCTGACGCTTAACCGACTGCGCCACCCAGGCGCCCCTCTAACTTTATTTTATATTGAAATTCATGAGTTTGTTGGATTTCCTTAGACACTAGTCGAAACTATGAAGAAAAGTGTACAATAAAAAATTGAAGTTTGAAAATGGATTAAAAATCAGATACCGTGCAATGGTAACCATGTCTTACATAGAGTCGGTGTCTTTTTTAATGTTCAGTGTTTGATTAAGAAGGAGAGTTTAGGCATTGTTTTCCATTTGAGTCTCTGGATGAATAGAGTAGTGCAGAAGAACACTTGGAAGATGAATACTGCAACTTCTAAACCCAGTTGCATAGAAAGTATAAGTTATTTTCAGGAGATTTGAAAAGGTATATGAACTTCTCTGAAGTAGAGTCAAATATTTGATATCTCGAGTTAACCGTCTCTTGGTCAACTTATAATTTAAAAGCCCCCTCACATTTGCATGGCACTTTTTACGTGAGAATATTAATAACTTACCTGAATTTTGAGACACCCATTCCTTGTCATTTTGGTATACGCCATATGGTTCACTGTATTTATTTAGACTTACTGTAGAACAAATAAAAATCATATGTGATGCTCAATTATATTAGTGGTCGTTAACATGATAGTTTGTCCTGACCCTGTTATCTTCAAGTCTTTTTCTGCATTTCAATGAGATTAGTAGAAGGTCAGACCTACTTACTGTTAAATGGAAAGCGTTTTTATATCTCAGTGTTTGGAGCTGCTCACTTCTCATTTCTTTAGTGCCAAATAAGTTTTTTTTTTTTTTCTCACCACGAAGTGTATGATTTCACTGATTAATATTTCCTATTGCTAAAGTATTCATATCCCTGAAGCTATGGTGTGCATCAGATTACTGGTTTGAATATTTGAATTTAGGGTTATCTGGGAGGGAATGCTTAGAACCCTAACTGTTTCATTAGCAGTGTCTCCTCCTTGACATGCCCCCCTCCCCGGAGGTGGGGGCTAGAAGGGAAGAGAACCAGGTAATTGATTGAGTTCTGAGACCTCTCAGCTCCAGTTGCTAGGGGATCAGCGGTCAGACATCGTGCACAAAGGACATGTTTCTGTTGGCAGCAACTGAAAAGTAGGGGCTCTCTGAAACAGATATCTTCCTTCCAGAAAACGTCCTGACATTTGGACTCTGCCTTTTTTTTTTTTTTTTAAAGCTCATTTCCAGCTTAACTTAGAGGGAGAACATGTTTCTGACCACCCTTTTCCAGTCTAGGCTAATACTCCTGGAAGGCAGAACATGATTGTAAGAATACTCACTGAACTTAATTAACTCCAAAAATACACTCTGAAGTAGGACTCACACCAATTATAAAACTTTATAAAATGGTCCAGCATGTTTTAATTTTCTAGGATCAAAAAAAAAAAAAAAAACCAACACCCACATGCTTACTTATAAATAAAAATGAAAAAAGTAGAATGTGAGGGCTTAAAAGAACTAGCTTTTATGATATTTTTTACACTGAATTAAAGGGAATTCTGTACATTTAAAAATGTATGTAATGCCCAGAATGTCATTAAGGACTTTATGTTTGTTTATTTAACTTTGTACTATGATACGTTTTTATAGAGTTTCAGTTTAGAATATATCCTATAAATACTCTCGGCAAAATACGAATCTCTCTCGGCTTCCTGTGGATACTGTACCAAACTACCAGATACTTGGCGGCTTGAAACAACAGAAGTGTATTTTCTCTCAGTTTTGGAGGCTGAACGTCAGACATTGGCATCACTGGGCGAAAATCAGGATGTGGGCAGAGCCACACTCCCTCTGTGGCTGGCACGGTTCAGCTGTGGGGACCTTATGCCAGTCCCCACCTCCCTGGTTCCTGCTGTCTCCTCTTGCCTGTCACATCTCTCTTTGCCTCTTATACAAGGACACTTGTGATTGCTCTTAGGGCTCTGTCTGATAACCCAAGTGAATCTTCCCAACCTAGACCCTAATCTAATAGCATCTGCAACTCCCCCCCCCCCGCCCCTTTCATATTGGGTAACATTTTCAGGTTTCAGGGATTAGGACCTGCTGTCTTTGGTGGTGGCCCCTCTGCCCTCTACAATGTGTATGGATACCTCCTTTAGGTCTTGCCCACCAATCATTTCTCCCTTATAGGTTCAGTCCAAAGAACTAAGGTGCTGTGTAGGCTCTTCTGTCTGACATGCACAGGGGATCGTAGCATTTGGATCGAGGACAGCTCCATTACTGCCTGTGTCCAACTGCACTGTGGAGTTCAGGGCTAAGCGATAGCATTGTCCAGAAGGGCTTTTGGGAAATTGATTCAGGTACTCCTTTTGTGTTGATATCTTGCCTCTTCTTCTGGTCCCCGAATCTTCAACCCAGACAAAGCTTTAGATCTCCCTGTTGGGAGGTGAATGGTTACTAGAGCAGACTCAGGGGCTTCCCCTAGTAGTCTGGTCTCCCCTCCCTGGTATCAATGCTGAAGTTGTAACCCAGTGAATTCTCTTTTGGCTTTTCTTCCATTGTACAAAGGTGATTATTGCTGGGGCTTGTGGATTAGCTCTGTACCCGTCTATCACTGTCACTCATTTTCCTGGGAAAGTTGGCAGATAACCGGTGTCTTTTCTCACTAACAGATGACAAGCAGCTTCATCATAGGAAGGTTGAGCTCATCACTGGTCACGTGATGTAAAAAGGAGTGGCTGTTTTACATGAGGTGGGTTAGGAGAGTCAGTGGGTAATGTCTAAGATGTTAGGCAGTAAATCCATTGAGAAAAGTGTAGGTGGGATAAATCATTAAGACCTTTCCTGCAATCATATCTGGAAAGTTTTATATGCACTCGTATACACATACATGTGTGTAAATGTATATCTGTGCATGTGTATAGGTAAAGTGTACAGGTATGTATAAATGTGTATATTCAGGTGTACACGATGCATGTTAATGTACACATGCATGCACATGATTTGGATAGTTACCTAATTACCTCTAAATTAGCATCAGACAGCCTTAGAATTTAATTAAAGTGACTGTTTAGGACCAGGATGTAATGAAAGGTAGCTGTAATCTAAGTCATTTATACTATAACCTCTCTGAGTAAGAGTCATATTGGTAAAAGGACGGTAGTCTACATCAAATCCCAAACCAGGTAAACACAAAGCCAAGAGTTTTTAAAGCATTGAAATAGGACACTGTAGCGATGAGGACCATCATGTTGGGTATCTTTATTACCGTAATAAGGAAAGTGGCTCTTTACTCTGTATCCTCATGAATCAGCCTTGTAATTATAATTTGACTTCCCATAATTAGAGCATGCTAATCAGTCAAATATAAGGAGTCTGGTTTATTTAGTGTTTTTTTAATGGTATTTATCCAATATGACAGTACCCTGATTTATTCATCTTTTAATAAATTTTTAAAAATCATTTGGTCAAATCTAAACACAGTGTGAAGTCACATTATTGGGACCCCAGAGTTGGAGGATTGGTTCTTGGACTTGAGATTTTCTCTGACATTGACTTTATCTTTGAATTCAATAATATATACCTGATTTTTATCCACAATAGATTCTATATCTTTTCTATGTCTGATCTTTCTTTCTTTTTCTTTCTTTCTTTCTGTCATTTCTGTCTTTCTTTTTTTTAGAGAGTGTGAGTGGGAATAGAGGGGCAGAGAGAGAGAGAGAGAGAGAAAGAGAGAGAGAGAAAGGGAATTTCTTAAGCAGGCTCCATGCGCAGGTGGGAGCCCAACACAGAGCTTGATCCCACAACCGTGGCATCATGACCTGACCTGACTTCAACAGTTGGATGCTCTACCGACTGAGCCACCTAGGCATACTTGGTCTGTACATTTCAAATGCTAGTAATTGCTCTTTCTCTTTTTTTAAAAAATGTTTATTATTTTTGAGAGACAGTGTGTGCATGTGGGGGAGGGACAGAGAATCCCAAGCAGGCTCTGTGCCACCAATACAGAGCCCGATGTGGGGCTCAAACCCACAAACCGTGAGATCATGACCTGAGTAGATATCAAGAGTCGGCCGCTTCACCGACAAGCCACGCAGGCGCCCCATCTAGCAATTGCTCTTGGTTGTCAAATTTACACACCTAGGTCTATATAACAGTGGACAGTGCCACCGGCGTGAAAACAGCCTCTCTAATACCCTTGATGGAGGCTATAAACACATGGAAAGTGCTGTCTGAATAAACCATCCAGCTGGATCGAACAGTTCTTTCCAACTCTAGAATTAGGAGTGAAAACCTGGAATGAGGAAAAGTTTACGACGCAAGAGCAGTGTAGTTCTCCTCTGGAATTCCACACCTGATGGGAAAGCTGAGATGACAATTAAAAGAATTCCTGAAGTGCTTTTTAAATGTCCATTACATCGTGGGACAGTTCTCTCTATATTCCTCTCTTTAGCTCATTAGTTGTGGATGGTAATCAAAGCCTTGCTTTTTTATTTTAGTGGAAAAGAAAGTTGGAAGACTTTATTTATTTTTAAGATAGTTCAAGAGAAATGAGAATATTCACAGAAAACTTTTTTTTTTTTTTTTTACAAAGATACTATTGGGTAAGGCAATCCTATCTTTCCCCTTACTGTAATATTTAGGAGGACAAAAACAGAACTCTGCTAAGAAATTAGCAGTCTGATCGAGCTGTGAAGTACTTGTCCTTCCTAAATAGACAATGAAAAATAATTTAAAGAGAGAGGAGACCAGTACCTTAATTAGGTTGAGATACATGAAATTGCTGACTTTGACTGCATTTTTCCTATTAAAAAAAACACAGTTTTATTTTGTTCAACCCAACATTTTTCAGAGATGTCCTGATTCGTGCTTTGTTCTGTTTTGAATACCTGTTGACATAGTACTCAGTTGTACTCTTTGTTTGCTGTTTTGTTTAAAGTCAGAAGTCAGAAATGAAAATAACCATTATTTTGGTGGACTCTTTTATATTATTTTAGGAGGAGCGATAGGGTGTTCAGATGTTTTCTTTTGTTTCGTCCTCTTTTGTAGAACATAGCTCATGGTGTCTATTCTCGCCAGGTTTTCTACTGAAGCGACAGAGAAGCTTCGTCTCTGATGTCTTAGCGTCTTGTCTGGTGTCCCCTCTTTCTGTCTCATAAGTGCTGTGGTTTGGATAAAATATAATGTTGTTATCCTGTACATAGTATGTCTTCAGGACACTGAATTTAGAATAATTATAGGCATCGAGGCCGGTTAGGATCCTTAGTTTAATTTGTTCAGCAAATGGATGAGGACGCCATTAAGTAAGGAAACACAGACTGATGGCGGAGGAGGTACACCCAGGAGGCGCACAGCTGGGCCTTGGTAAGTGACAGCGTGGGTGTGAGTTGGCGCAGCGATAGTTGACTTCAGATTTGTGATCTGGATGCTTGGCTACAAAATGGTGTTTCTTTAGCCAAGAGAGAGAACACTGGAGACGGGGCAAGTTCCAGGACTTAGGGATTGCAGTGTGGGAGACAAGAGGACATGTTCAGCTTTATTTGTGCTGAATTTATAGTGACCGAGTATTCAGGTGCAGGTACATAGCAGGCAGCGGAAATTAGATTGCAGCTGCAGAGAGGGAGTCAGGCTTCAAGTATGTTCGTCTGTGTGTGTGTACATACAAGTGAAAATGTAGTTAAAAATCATTCTTACTTGGTTGTGGAGCTGTGGCCGTGATATCACCAGATAGAATAACTACTATAAAATGGGAACACAATTTGTTTTTCTCTTTGATACTCAGAAGGAACACGAATGTGTTGGTCAGGATTATGCTGTCATATCAGATGCGTGTGTGTGTGTGTGTGTGTGTGTGTGTACGTACAGGATACCCCAATTCTTGTTTAATGTTTTGGTTCAGCTTTAGTTAACTGTAAGACAATATGATACTACAAAGCTTTCATATTTATAAAATAGGAGATTCTCTCTGAGTTTTTAAATTACTAAATAAGATAAGGACCATCATAAGGTTTATTTGAAGTATATAATATTCCCTTTAAGGATGGGTAGTGATAAAATCCTAATGAGTTGTCACTGTTTTAAGATCTGTGAAGTTGCCTAATTGGTATTCATACAGGTATTTTTTAATGGCAAAAACCTGTAGCAATGTAAAATGTGAAAGAAATTTTACTATACTACTTCTGCCTTTACCTGGGACGTTTTGTTTATTTAGATATTTATATATTGTGTGTTATTGTGTGTTTATTGCCTCTAAAAGAATAGGTATATTATGATTTATTACTTGATTCCTGCTTATGACAAATATGTTTTTTCATATTTTAACATTTTGAAATTGCAATGTGTTTATAGAGTTCATTGGAGCATTAATTTGATGTTTTTTCACCTTTGGAAAAGGTGTTAGTAAATCAATTGTGTATCTCAAAATCAATACCCACAATCAGAATCAAGTAAATACACTAAATTATTATAATGCACTGTAGCGGGCATTTACTGTCGTCAGGGGCACTTGGATGAGCTGATTCCACTTCTGGCTCTTCAGTTATTTTATAGTACTGAGTTTAGTGTTTAACCTCTGGCTGGAAACGCAGTACATGAACACTGAGAATGTCTTAATGAACTCAGTATTCCTCTAACAATCTTCCCTCGGTCTGTCACCTACTTAGGGGAGTGATCCCCCCAGTTGTTATGTGCTGACTCCCCTCATGAAGCTGTAAGCCTTCCCAGTGTTTTGGTTATTTTCATTCATCTTTGTATTTCCAAGGCTAGGGTCTTGACTTAGCACATGCTAAGTGTGAACCTGAAAGTGGCTCACGACCTTTGACCCGACCGACCCATGGCCCAGTACCAGCTTTGCTTTGTGGTGGTCCAAGATTTCTGTGGACTTGCTAGGTCTCCACCTCCATAGTCGGTGGGATGAATTTTGTCACTCAGAATGCACTCGTGTGGATGATCTTCTGTTTAAATAGCATGAGAATGTTTGAGGAGATACCAAGAAAAATGTACTTACCTGTATTTATTAATATAATCTTAGATTTCAGATTATTGCATTGAGGACATCAATTAGAGACTATTTGGAAATTAAAGAAAATCTTCAGCAAAAGTTCTGTCGTAGTCTTACTGCACAGCAATAATCAGGGTGAATTTTTTTTAAGTATCTATTTAAAAAAAAATTTTTTTTGAATGTTTATTTTTGACGGAGAGAGAGAGACAGAGCATGAGCATGGGAGGGGCAGAGAGAGGGAGACACAGAATCTGAAACAGTCTCCAGGCTCTGAGCTGTCAGCACAGAGCCCAGTGCGGGGCTCGAACTCACGGACCGCGAGATCATGACCTGAGCCGAAGTCGGATGCTCAACCGACTGAGCCACCCAGGCGCCCCTTTTAAGTATCTATTTTTGAGAGAGAGAGAGAGACACGGGCAGAGAGAGGAGAGAAGGAATCCCAAGCAGGCTCCACACTGTCCATGCACAGCCTGATTTAGGGCTCAGATTCAGGAACCATGAGATCATGACCTGAGCTGAAGTTGGGTGCTTAACTGACTGAGCCACCCAGGTACCCCAAGGGTGAATTTTTTCATATATATATTTATATTTATTAAATTTATATATTTATTAAATTATTTTGTCTACATTTATAAGTGACATGCAATTAAAGACAGTCAGACCCCTCCGTGCGGGTGGGGTGCCGGTGTGGGTGGTGTGTCAGGAAAGGTGCACAGCTGGGGCGTGGCTTCCAGATGGTGCAGTGGGATTTGGCCTGGTGCGGGGAGCTGGGAGCATGCTCCTTGTCAAGTGCCCTGGGGTTGAGGGCTGGGGGGGCGGGGCGGGGCCAGGCGGGGCCAGGCCAGGCCAGGCCAGGCCAGGCCGCTTTGAGGATCCCTGAGGGGCTGAGGGAGCAGTGGCTGGGGTGTGTTTGGCCCCAGGAGCCGCGCTCCCCGGGGAGAGAGGGACACACGGAGGGAGGGGGGAGGGGCGGCGGGCGCCTAAGAGAGGTCAAGGAGGTCAGAGGCAAAAGAAAAAGGCACAGGGCAAGAGGCAAAAGCCTACAGCACCCGGTATTCCCAGGCGGTCTCCCATCCAAGTACTAACCAGGCCCGACCCTGCTTAGCTTCCTAGATCAGAAGAGATCTGGCGCGTTCAGGGTGGTATGGCCTTAGACTCCAGCGGCTGCCGCTGGGCGCCTCAAGAGCCTGCTCCACGCGTCCCAAGCCCAGCGGCTGCCGCGCTTCACCCATGCACGCGCCTTCCTGCCTGCCTGCCTGCTTGCCTGGCTGCCGCCGCCCTCCGCCGCGCGCGCGGGCGGGTGGCGGAGGCGGCGCCAGAGGACCCTGGCAACGCGCTGTGGCCCAAGCCCCGGCCTTCACCGATCCCGGGATTCTTGAAGGCTGCTCCCGGCTTGGCCCCACGCCCGCCTCCGCTTCCAACCGGCACCGCACCGCACCGCACCGCACCGCACGGCACGGCACCACGTCGGGCCGCTCACTGGGAAGAGGGTGGAAGCCAGCGTGGGGCACCTGGCGGGCCGTGCCTTCCGGGCCCCCACCACTGGGTTCTCAGCGCCTCCTCCCCAGCCCCAGGGCAAGCGCAACCAGCACCCCACGCTCCCCCCGCCCCCGGCCTTTCCCTACCGCCCGCCCCACCTGGTGCAAACCCACCCCGGAGCCCCCAGCGCCCCCAGACAACACCACCAGCCCCGAGTCCGCTGCCCTAGCTGGGCCTCCTGAAATGCCAGGGGACCTGGGGATGAGGGCTCGAGGGAGGGAAGAGGTCCAGGACCCAGGGAGCCCAGGCCTGTGGCGGATGCGGAGTCTGGGGTCGCGCTGCCCCTCCAGCCCGCTCCTAGGGTCTTGTATCCACCCACCCAGCCCCCACCCTCCAGCCCCCAGGGGCCAGCCTCCGGTTCCGCCCACACCGCACCACCACCCCCCCCTCCCCCGGAGCGGGTGCTGGTTTGGGTGGTGTGTCAGGAAAGGTGCAAAGCTGGGCTGTGGCTTCCAGTGGCTGCAGTGGGATTTGGCCGGGTACCCGGAGTTGGGTGCGCGCCCCTTTCAAGTGCCATGGGGTGTGCGGGCTTGGGGGTGGGGGGGGCGGCGAGGCGGGGCGGGGCCAACCAGGCACAGCAGCCTTGCTGGCCCGGGAGGCTCTGAGGGAGCAGTGGCTGGGGTGTGTTTGGCCCCAGCAGCGGCCCTCCCTGGGGAGACAGGGACACAGGCAGGGAGGGGGGAGGGGCCGCGGGCGCCAAAGGAGAGGGGAAGGAGGCCAAAGGCTTAAAAGGCAAAAGCCTACAGCACCCGGTATTCCCAGGCCGTCTCCCATCCAAGTGCTAACCAGGCCCGACCCTGCTTAGCTTCCCAGAGAAGACAGGGTCGGGCGCGTTCAGGCCACTAAGGCCTAAGAGGCCAGTGGCTGCCGCTGGGCGCTTCAAGAGCTTGCTCCACGCGTCCCAAGCCAAGCGGGTGCCACGTTTCACCCATGCACGCGCCTGCCTGCCTGCCTGCCTGCCTGCCAGCCTGCCTGCCACCCTGCTGCCGCCCTCCGAGCGGGCCCCGGGCCCGGGCGGATGGCAGAGGCCGCACAAGAGGACCCTGGCAACGCGCTGTGGCGCAAGCCCGGGCGTTCTCCAAACCCGGGACTCTTGCAGGCTGCTCCTGGCTTGGCCCCACGCCCGCCTCCGCTTCCATCCTGAACCGCACCGCAAGGCACCTCGCAGCCCCGCACCACACCACGCTGGGCCGCTCACTGGGAAGTCGGTGGAGCCAGCTTGGGGCATCAGGCCGCTCCTGCCTTCCGGGCCCGCCCCACCAGGTTCTCAGGGCCTCCTCCCCAGCCCTAGGGCCAGCGCAGCCAGCCACCAGGCCCTTCCCTCCGGTCTGCCTCACCTGGTGCAAACCCACCCCGGAGCCCCCAGGCCAGGAGTGCATGAAATATACGCAGATAGTAGGCTATTAGAGCATTTCCTATCCGGAAAACCTACTCTAACAAGATAAAACGTATCATTTTGCACACAGAAACTGACCGTAGTAGGTACATGGTGCCATTTGCAGTCAAGAGAAAGGCAAACACCTTCAATGCAATCCCCATCATAATTGTGCCACCATTCTTTTCAAAGCTAGAACAAATAATGTTAACATGTGTATGGAAGCACAAAAGACCCCGAATATACAAAGTAATATTCAACAAGAAAACCAAAGCAGGAGGCATCACAGTCCCAGAATGTAGCCTCTGCTACAAACCTGTTATCATCAAGACAGTGTGTATGGGCACACAAACAGACACATAGGATAATGGAACAGAACAGAGAACCCAGATTCAGACCCACAAATGTATGGCCCGGCCCACTAATCTTCCACAAAGCACGAAAGAGTATCCAATGGAGAAAAACCAGACTCTTTAACCACTGGTGCTGGGAGAACTGGACAGCAACATGCAGAAGAATGAAACTAGATCACTTTCTTACAGCATACACAAAAATGGACTCAAAGTGGAGAAAGGACCTGAATGTGAGACACGAAACCTTTAAAACCCGAGAGGAGAAAGCAGGACGGAACCTCTCCGACCTCAGCTGTGGCAATTTCTTACGTGACACGTCTCCAGAGGCGAGGGAATTAAAAGCGAAAATGAACTATTGGGACCCTATCAAGATAAACACCCTCTGCACTGCAAAGGAAACAAGCAACAAAACAAAAAGACAACAGATGAAATGGGAAAAGGTATTTGCAATTGACGTATCAGACACAGGGCTAGTATCCAAACACCTATAAAGAACTCACCAAACGCCACACCTGAAAACAAATAATCGGGTGATGAAATGGGCACAAGACACGAATAGGTACTTTTCGAAAGAAGACATCCAGATGACCAAGAGACATATGACAAGATACTCAGCGTCACTCCTCATCAGAGAAATACAAACCTAAACCACACTGAGATTCCACTTCACATCGGTCAGAGTGGCAGAAATGAACAAATCAGGACAAAACAGATGCTGAAGAGGATAGGAGAAACAGGAAGCCTCTTGCATTGTTGGTGGGAAGAAAAACTGGTGCAGCCGCTCTGGAAACAGTGTGGAGGTTCCTCACTACGTTAAAAATAGATCTACCCTATGACGCAGCAATAGCACTGCTAGAATTCAGGGGATTCAGGAGTGCTGATGCACAGGGGACTCGTACCCCAATGTTTATAGCAGCGTTTTCAACAATAGCCACATGCTGGAAAGAGCCTAAATGCCCGTCGATGGACAAATGGATACGGAAGATGAGGTTTCTATATACAATGGAATACTACTTGGCAATGAGAAAAGATGAGATCTGGCCATTTGTAGCAACGTGGAAGGAAGTGCAGGGTGTTCTGCCAAGTGAAATGAGTCAGGCAGAGAAAGACAGATACCATATGTTTTCATGCATACGTGGATCCTGAGAAACTTCACAGGAGACCAGAGGGGAGGGGAAAGGGGGAAACGAGTTGCGGAGAGGGAAGGAGGCATACCATAAGGGACTCTTAAATACTGAGAACGAACTGAGGGTTGATGGGGGGTGGGGGAGAGGGGAAAGTGGGTGATGGCCATTGAGGAGGGCACCTGTGGGGATGAGCACTGGGTGTTGAATGGAAACCAATTTGATGATAAATTATATGGAATACAAGAAAAAAGAAAAGATGCTCAAAGTCACTCCTCATCAGGGGACTACGAATCAAAACCACACTGAGATGCCACCTCACACGGATCAGAGTGTGCCTGTGGGCGGGCAGTCAGCACTGCTGCTTTGCTGGGACACAGTGTGTCCTCCAAAAGCGACAAGGGGTGGGGGGGTTTGCGCTTTGGGAAACATGGACAATCAGGAGCAGCGAGGCTGCAACGTAGCCCAGGGTGTCCCGAAGCTGGCCCAAACGTGGCCCATCAACGGCATCGGGGCTCTTACAGGCTCCCGAGCCCCCGTCGGTGGCCGAGGAGGGGGGTGGGGGAGGGGCTTGGCAAGAGCACAGACTTGGGTTATGATTGCACGGAGGCCCGCCCATGCATATTTTTGGGGGTGGTTTTGGCTTCTTGGCTACTTTTCTAGAGCAGTTTCAGCAAATGTGACAGGAAGCTCCAGAGATTTCACACACATACCTGCCCTTACTGAGGCCCAGCCTCTCCCCTGAGCAGGTATCCGAAACCCCCACCAGGGCGAGGCCTTTGTCACAGCCCCAAACCTGTGCTGATGTGTGTCCATCGCCCAAGGTCCGCAGCTGAGATCGGGTTCGCCTCTGACGTTGTAACCCAGTGCGTCTGGGCGGGTGCGTGTTGAGGATTCTCTGCCGGTGCAGCGTCCCACCCGGTAGTCTTTCCTCCCTGACGCAGTGGGTTCCGTTGGTGCTGGCGCCACAGAGCATTTGCCAGGCGGAGAGGTGGGCGGGAGGCCGGCAGGTTCTTGAAGGCGGCGGGAGCCCGCATGCGCTGTGGAGGGCGAGGGCGGTGCTCTTCTGAGCCTCCGGCTTCTCCCTTGCTAGAAGTCTTCCACCTACGAGGATGTCGCCCTGGGGCCCCTGTTTCTCCCAAGACCGTCCCGTTCGAGGCAGGTGAGTTCTGGTGGACCCGGCGCCGCTCGGACTCCCGCAGAGGCCGCAGTGCCAGCCGTGAGAGGCCGGGTGGTTCGGGGCGCCCTGGTTCTGCTCACTTGGGGGACAGCGTTTGGCCCCCCTCGGGAGGAAGGCCGGCCTGTCCGTGTGGACGCCCGCAGGCTCCCGGGAGTCGTGGTGGCCGCTCTGTGGCGGTGGGGTGTGGGGGGGGGCGCCTCCCGTGGCAGTGCTGGCTTAACCGCTCGGCAGGCGGTAAGGGCCCTTCTCCCTGCCGGTAGTGGCTTCTGGGAGGTTCTCCGGGTGCCCGCCTCAGCCGCGGCTGTCGTGTAAGGAGGAGTGTGCCGCCCGCCCTCGCAGAGGCTGTCGGAGACCTTCCCGCCTTGTCCGTCCCCTGACCCCGCACAGGCTGCACACGTTCTGTCCCCCGAGGCGGCTGCCACGAACAAAGGCCGCCTTAGGCCCTTGCGTCCTGTGGGCCAGGCCCTAGAGAGTTTGGTGAGCTGGGGAAACCCTATAGAAATTGGGAAGTTGATGAGAAGAAGGGGAGAGTGTCCTTTGTTCCCTGGGTCAGTGTTTCTCAGACTCGGTGGTGTCGGGACACTTGGACATCAGGGGATTATTGAGGGCCCCAGAGAGCCTTCGAGTGTGGGGGTTGTGTCTCTTGATCTCTACTGTGGTGAGGTTGAACCGAGAATTGAAGCGGGCGCCTGGGTGGCTCTCTGTGTTAAGGGTCCGACTCTGGCTCAGGTGGCGATCTCACAGTTGATGGTTTAGAGCCCCATGTGGGGCTCTGTGCTGCCAGCTGCCAGCCTGGACTTGTGTCAGATTCTCTGTGTCCATCTCCCTCTTCCCCTCCCCTCACGTGCCCTGTGTCTCTCTCTCAAAAACAAACATTAAGGAAACCAAGCCAAATCCGAGCATCTCAGATGTGATGCATCCACTTAAAGACAATAAATTAGTACAGATTAACGTACTCATACCTTTCATGCAAAAAATACGTACATTTTCAGAACAACACCGTGTAGAAGCGTGGCATTGGCGTTGGCATTGGCATTGGCTTAGGGCAAGATCTTTATTCTTCTTTGTCCCAGCTGTTCTGTGTTCTTTTGGTCTCTAGCCTTCCTTTAGAAGTAGGAGGGAGTTTTTAATTGTACACTGATCTGTTAGGTAGTTGGAATATATCTATTTCTAGAGGCAGGTGCATTTTAAACTGACCCCTGCCTGATTCAGGACTTGTACTGCTTCCCAGACACTGCTCTCTCCTTTTGTCTTTTCTTTGCTTTAAGATTTATTTGTATTTTGAGAGAGACATAATACAATCGGGTGAGGGGCAGAGCAGAAAGGGAGACACAGAAGCTGAAGCAGGCTCCAGGCTCTGAGTCATCAGCACAGAGTCTGACGCGGGTCTCCAACTCACAAACCGTGAGATCGCGACCTGAGCCAAAGTCGGACACTCAACTGACTGAGCTACCCAGGCGCCCCTGCTCTTTTCTTTGACACTTGAACCACACTGAACTCCTCTTCACCTTTTGTTGGCTCATATTTTTAAGTCTTAGATGGATTTTGGCGTTGTTGTCATTGTTTCGTGCACTTAATGCTTGTGAAGGTTTGTTCTCATAGTTACCCTTTCTGTTGTGACGTTGTTCTGCAAGCCTTGTTTTTTCATATTTCTTTCAGAGACTACATTTCTTTTCTGCAACAAGCTGCTTTAATATTGATTTTAGTTTGTGTCTGTAGTTGATGTGTCGTCATGGTTTGTGTGTGTGTGTGTGTGTGTGTGTTGTTTTTGTTTGTTGTTTCTGTTTTTATTTTTGTTTTTGCTTCTGTTTTGCCTGAAAAACATCTTTACTTTGCCTTCACTGTGAAGAATGTTTCTGTTAGGTAAAGACTTCCAGGTTGGTGGCTATTTTAGTTCACCTTTCATACATGCCAATCCATCATCTGGCTTCATTTGCTTTTCTTGAAGAGTCAGCTGGTAGTGTTGTTGTTGTTGTCCCATGGAAGGCGGTATCTTTGTCCTCTCGTGACTGTTAACATCTTTTTGCCTCGGGTGTTCTTTGTGGAGTCACTCTCATGGTTCTTTTATCAGTTTTGATTCTTATCTTTGTAGCGAAGTGGTACTACCCATTCTGTGTTTCCTCTACTTTGTGGGTTCCTATTGGACCTTTGTACCATATCTTCTGTGTCTTTTGGGCTTCTGTATTTTCTGGACGTTTTCTCTGTGTATGGTCTAGATATATTTTTACCTACCTATCTTTCAGTTCACTGAGTCTATTCACCTGTGTCTAGTCTGATGTGAAACCCACAGACTGAGTTCTTAATGCCATTGACAAGATTTTTTAGTCTTTTAATTATGTTAGAGAGCTAGACAGACTGGGAGCAAGGGAAGAACAGAGAGAGAGGGAGACACAGATGCCGAAGCAGGCTCTAGGCTCTGCACTGTCAGCACAGAGCCCAACGCGGGGCTCAAACTCCCGAATCACGAGATCATGACCTGAGCTGAAGTCAGATGCTTAACCAACTGAGCCACCCAGGCACCTGGAGATCTTAAGTTTAGCTCTGATAATTTGCAGTTTGAGAATCTGTTTTGAGTCTCTGAAAATTTCCCATTTGTCAAGAATGGTTTTTGGACAGTTGACTTTTGCATCCAATAACTCCAGTCTATGTGTCTCCTCTTGGTCTGTTTCTCTTCTTTCTTCTTTGGGTCGTTATGATGTAAAACCTGTTGTTTTTTTTATGTTTATCTATTTATTTTGAGGGAGAAAGAAAGTGAGAGCAGGGGTGGGGGTAGAGGACGGGGGAGAGAGAGACACTGTTGAGGAGAGGCTCTTTTCTGTCAGTAGAGAGCCCAACACAGGGCTCAAACTCACAATCGTGAGCCGAAACCAAGTGTTGGTCACTTAAACGAGTAGACTGAGCTATCCAGGTGCCTCTCTTTTTTTGTTTGCTTGTTTGTTTCTTTCCTTTTCTTATTAAAAGAATTTTTTTGTTAATATTATTTACTTTTGAGAGAGAGAGAGAGAGAGAGAGAGACAAAACTTGAGCAGGGGAGGGGGAGACAAAGTGGGAGACACAGAATCCAAAGCAGGCTCCAGGCTCTTCACTGTCACCACAGAGCCCGATGCGGGACTCAAACTATAAAGCGTCAGATCATGACATGAACCAAAGTGGGATGCTTCCCCGACTGAGCCACCCAGGCATTCCTTTCATTTCCTGGCCTTGCCTTGCCTTGCCTTGCCTTGCCTTGCCTTGCCTTTCCCTTCCTTTCCTTTCCTTTCGTTTCCTTTCATTTCCTTGCCTTTCCTTTCCCTTCATTTCGTTTCCTTTTCATTTTTTTCTTTTCTTTTCTTTTCTTTCCTTTTTTCTTCTTTTTTCTTTTCTTTTCTGTCTTTTTTTTGTCTTGTCTTATCTTGTCTTTTCATTTCTTCTTTGTTTTTATTTTTCTGCTGGACTGTATGGAGAAGCATAGAGGCTCTTCGTGTGGTTGTATTCCTTCAGCATTTCATCCCACACACCCCGAGTGCGGCGGTTATTGGGCCCACTCAGGCGTGAGTGAGTTGAGACTGGGGCTCAGTCTTTGTAAGGTGCAGTGTGAGCTGGGCTCACGCTGTCCCCCACTCCCGTGTAGACCTCCAGGCTCTCCATTTGGAGGCCTGGAGTGTTTCCGAGGACCCGTTCTTGATGGTAGGTCCCAAAGCCCAGTTATTTTGTCCACAGCACAATGACATGATGGAAGGGTCAGCTTCTCAGGCAGTGCTTGCCGAGTGCCGGGCTCATTTTCTGTGCCTCCCTGTGCTGTCCAGAGCTCGGTTAGCTGCGACTTTCTGCTGGCCTTTCTGTTAGGTTTCCTTTGCAGCTCGTTGGTATATTGCCTCCAATCCCTGAGGAAATTCAGAATCCTCACATGTCTTGAGGGAGAGAGAGGACTCTGAACATTAGAGTTGGCTCAGCGGGCTTCCCTTTTGTTGGGGTCTCAGTCCTTCCAGTGGTGACTGCCTCGGGGTCTCCTTGATGCCTTCAAACATGCTTCAAATTGAACTCATCTTTCCTAGTTCATGATGTGTTGATTAACAGGCTACTCACATGTATAAGAGCAAGCCAGGGAAGACTGAGAAGTCGTAGTAAACATTTTGGTCATCAGCATTTGTTACAGGAGAAAACGAAACCCAGTAGTCCTTGCCTAGTACCCGTCGTTCTTCTAAAATGACCATCCAGTTTGCCCACGCTCAGCCAGCGTCCATGGGGTGGTGATGGTGTCAGCCTCCCAGCTCCCTATCCCCCACTGCCATGGCCGCCCTCCTCCCCTGTCAGGTGCCTGCCCAGGGCAGGCTTTGTGATGACGGGCTGGCTATGGCAGGGCAACGAGATGAAGTGGATCGCTTAAGTGACAGTTATTCTGGGAGTGTTTGATCGGTGTGGTTTGTTTTCTAATTTTCGTAATGTTTATTTACTATTTAGAGAGACAGAGAGTGTGGCCAGGGGAGGGGCAGACAGAGGGAGAGCCAGAATCTGAAGCAGGCTGGGGGCGGGATGCCCCTCAAGCGTACAGGGTAGCCCCCCCAAAAAGGGCTTCTGTGTTGGTGCACCCGAATCATCTGCAGAGACACAACCACCCACCCTTGTTGAGCCCTTTTGTGACTCTGCCCCATTGTGGTCGCCAGGCTCTGGCTGCTGTGCTCCTCGGAGACGGTGGTGGAGGCACATCTGAGAAGAGTGTATCTGGACGAGCGAAGGGGTTAGGAGGAAATGTCGCTTACTTGTGCACTGTGCTTCCGGAAGGGCCTTTTCCGGAGAGGTCGCTGGGGAGCTGAGGCTGACCGAGCACTCTCCCAGCAGTCTGACTCCGAGGCCAAAGGCTGGGGTCAAGGAGGAGCTTGGCTTTGTTGTGAGCGATGGAAGCGGAAGCGGAGCCAGGTGAGGCACCGGGCAGCTGGTGTTGGGACAGAACCTACCCCGTAAGGAGTTGGGTTTTCAGATAAGGGCCTGGGGTCGTTGTGTCCTCAGGGGGAAGGACCGGCATGATGTTGTGGAATTTTTTATGTTTATTTATTTTTTTCAACATATGAAATTTATTGTCAAATTGCTTTCCATACAACACCCAGTGCTCATCCCAAAAGGTGCCCTCCTCATTACCCATCACCCACCCTCCCCTCCCTCCCACCCCCCATCAACCCCGTTTGTTCTCAGTTTTTAAGAGGCTCTTATGCTTTGGCTCTCTCCCACTCTAACCTCCTTTTTTTTTTTTTTTTTTTTTTCTTCCTGTCCCCCATGGGTTTCTCTTAAGTTTCTCAGGATCCACCTAAGAGTGAAACCATATGGTATCTGTCTTTCTCTGTATGGCTTATTTCACTTAGCATCACACTCTCCAGTTCCATCCATGTTGCTACAAAGGGCCATATTTCATTCTTTCTCATTGCCAGGTAGTACTCCATTGTGTATATAAACCACAATTTCTTTATCCATTCATCAGTTGATGGACATTTAGGCTCTTTCCATCATTTGGCTATTGTTGAGAGTGCTGCTATAAACATTGGGGTACAAGTGCCCCTATGCATCAGTACTCCTGTATCCCTTGGGTAAATTCCTAGCAGTGCTATTGCTGGGTCCTAGGGTAGGTGTATTTTTAATTTTTTGAGGAACCTCCACACTGTTTTCCAGAGTGGCTGCACCAATTTGCATTCCCACCAACAGTGCAAGAGAGTTCCCGTTTCTCCACATCCTCTCCAGCATCTATAGTCTCTTGATTTGTTCATTTTGGCCACTCTGACTGGCGTGAGGTGATATCTGAGTGTGGTTTTGATTTGTATTTCCCTGATGAGGAGCGACGTTGAGCATCTTTACATGTGCCTGTTGGCCATCCGGATGTCTTCTTTAGAGAAGTGTCTGTTCATGTTTTCTGCCCATTTGTTCACTGGGTTATTTGTTTTTTGGGTGTGGAGTTTGGTGAGCGCTTTATAGATTTTGGATACTAGCCCTTTGTCCGATATGTCATTTGCAAATATCTTTTCCCATTCCGTTGTTTGCCTTTTAGTTTTGTTGGTTGTTTCCTTTGCTGTGCAGAAGCTTTTTATCTTCATAAGGCCCCAGTAATTCATTTTTGCTTTTCATTCCCTCACCTTTGGGGATGTGTCGAGTAAGAGATAGCTACGGCTGAGGTCAGAGAGGTCTTTTCCTGCTTTCTCCTCTAGGGTTTTGATGGTTTCCTGTCTCACATTCAGGTCCTTTATCCATTTTGAGTTTATTTTTGTGAATGGTGTGAGAAAGTGGTCTAGTTTCAACCTTCTGCATGTTGCTGTCCAGTTCTCCCAGCACCATTTGTTAAAGAGACTGTCTTTTTTCCATTGGATGTTCTTCCCTGCTTTGTCAAAGATGAGTTGGCCATACATCTGTGGGTCTAGTTCTGGGGTTTCTTTTCTATCCCATTGGTCTATGTGTCTGTTTTTGTGCCAGTACCATGCTGTCTTCATGATGACAGCTTTGTAGTTGAGGCTAAAGTCTGGGATTGTGATGCCTCCTGCTCTGGTCTTCTTCTTCAAAATTACTTTGGCCATTCGGGGCCTTTTGTGGTTCCATATGAATTTTAGGATTGCTTGTTCTAGTTTCGAGAAGAATGCTGCTGCAATTTTCATTGGGATTGCATTGAATGTGTAGATAGCTTTGGGTAGTATTGACACTTTGACAATATTTATTCTTCCAATCCATGAGCACGGAATGTCTTTCCATTTCTTCATATCTTCTTCAATTACCTTCATAAGCTTTCTATAGTTTTCAGCATACAGATCTTTTACATCTTTGGTTAGAGTTATTCCTAGGTATTTTATGCTTCTTGGTGCAATTGTGAATGGGATCAGCTTCTTTATTTGTCTTTCCGTTGCTTCATTGTTAGTGTATAAGAATGCAACTGATTTCTGTACATTGATTTTGCATCCTGCAACTTTGCCGAATTCAGGTATCAGTCCTAGCAGACTTTTGGGGGAGTCTATCAGATTTTCCATGTATAGTATCATGTCATCTGCACAAAGGGAAAGCTTGACTTCATCTTTGCCAATTTGGATGCCTTTGATTTCCTTTTGTTGTCTGATTGCTGATGCTAGAACTTCCAACACTATGTTAAACAACAGCGTTGAGAGTGGGCATCCCCGTCGCGTTCCCGATCTCAGGGAAAAAGCTCTCAGTTTTTCCCCATTGAGGATGATGTTAGCTGTGGGCTTTTCATAAATGGCTTTTATGATCTTTAAGTATGTTCCTTCTATCCCGACTTTCTCCAGGGTTTTTATTAGGAAAGGGTGCTGAATTTTGTCAAAGGCCTTTTCTGCATCGATTGACAGGCTCATATGGTTCTTATCTTTTCTTTCCTTACTGTGATGTATCACGTTGATTGATTTGCGAATGTTGAACCAGCCCTGCATCCCAGGAATGAATCCCACTTAATCATGGTGGGTAATTCTTTTTATATGCTGTTGAATTCGATTTGCTAGTATCTTATTGAGAATTCTTGCATCCATCTTCATCAGGGATATTGGCCTGTAGCTCTCTTTTTTTACTGGGTCTCTGTCTGGTTTAGGAATCAAAGTAATACTGGCTTCATAGAATGAGTCTGGAAGTTTTCCTTCCCTTTCTATTTCTTGGCATAGCTTGAGAAGGATAGGTATTATCTCTGCTTTAAACGTCTGGTAGAACTCCCCTGGGAAGCCATCTGGTCCTGGACTCTTATTTGTTGGGAGATTTTTGATAACCGATTCAATTTCTTCGCTGGTGATGGGTCTGCTCAAGCTTTCTCTTTCCTCCTGATTGAGTTTTGGAAGAGTGTGCGTGTTTAGGAATTTGTCCATTTGTTCTAGGTTGTCCAATGTGTTGGCATATAAGTTTTCATAGTATTCCCTGAGAATTGTTTGTATCTCTGAGGGATTGGTTGTAATAATTCCATTTTCATTCATGATTTTATCTATTTGGGTCATCTCCCTTTTCTTTGTGAGAAGCCTGGCTAGAGGTTTGTCAATTTTGTTTATCTTTTCAAAAAACCAACTCTTGGTTTCGTTGATCTGCTCTACAGTTTTTTTTAGATTCTGTATTGTTTATTTCTGCTCTGATCTTTCTTATTTCTCCTCTTCTGCTGGGTTTAGGCTGCCTTTGCTGTTCTGCTTCTATTTCCTTTAGGTGTGCTGTTAGATTTTGTATTTGGGATTTCTCTTGTTTCTGGAGATAGGCCTGGATCGCAACGTATTTTCCTCTCAGGACTGCCTTCGCTGCATCCCAAAGCGTTTGGATTGTTGTATTTTCTTTTTCGTTTGTTTCCGTATATTTGTCAATTTCTTCTCCAATTGCCTGGTCGACCCACTCATTCTTTAGTAGGGTGTTCTTTAACCTCCATGCTTTGGGAGGTTTTCCAGACTTTTTCCTGTGGTTCATTTCAAGCTTCATAGCCTTGTGGTCTGACAGCATGCATGGTACAATTTCAATTCTTGTATACTTATGAAGGGCTGTTTTGTGACCCAGTATATGACGTATCTTGGAGAAAGTTCCATGTGCACTCGAGAAGAAAGTATATTCTGTTGCTTTGGGATGCAGAGTTCTAAATAGATGTGTCAAGTCCATCTGATCCAATGTATCGTTCAGGGCCCTTGTTTCTTTATTGACCGTGTGTCTAGATGATCTATCCATTTCTGTAAGTGGAGTGTTAAAGTCCCCTGCAATGACCACATTCTTATCAATAAGGTTGCTCATGTTTATGAGGAATTGTTTTCTATATTTGGGGGCTCCTGTATTCGGCGCATAGACATTTATAATTGTTAGCTCTTCCTGATGGATAGGCCCTGTAATTATTATAAAATGCCCTTCTTCATCTCTTGTTACAGCCTTTGATTGAAAGTCTAGTTTGTCTGATATAAGTATGGATACTCCAGCTTTCTTTTGGCTTCCAGTAGCATGATAAATAGTTCTCCATCCCCTCACTCTCAATCTAAAGGTGTCCTCAGGGCTAAAATGAGTCTCTTGTAGACAGCACATAGATGGGTCTTGGTTTTTTATCCATTCTGATACCCTGTGTCTTTTGGTTGGTGCATTTGGTCCATTTACATTCAGTGTTATTATAGAAAGATACGGGTTTAGAGTCCTTATGATGTCTGTATGTGTACAGTGTAGCCCCCCCAAAAAGGGCTTCTGTGTTGGTGCACCCGAATCATCTGCAGAGACACAACCACCCACCCTTGTTGAGCCCTTTTGTGACTCTGCACCATTGTGGTCGCCAGGCTCTGGCTGCTGTGCTCCTCGGAGACGGTGGTGGAGGCACATCTGAGAAGAGTGTATCTGGACGAGTGAAGGGGTTGGGAGGAAATGTCGCTTACTTGCGCACTGTGCTTCCGGAAAGGCCTTTTCCGGAGAGGTCGCTCGGGAGCTGAGGCTGACCGAGCACTCTCCCAGCAGTCTGACTCCGAGGCCAAAGGCCGGGGTCAAGGAGGAGCTTGGCTTTGTTGTGAGCGATGGAAGCGGAAGCGGAGCCAGGTGAGGCACTGGCAGCTGGTGTTGGGACAGAACCTACCCCGTAAGGAGTTGGGTTTTCAGATAAGGGCCTGGGGTCGTTGTGTCCTCAGGGGGAAGGACCAGCATGATGTTGTTGAATTTTTTGAAAGCTGGTGCTGGTTCTGTGTGGATAGTGGGTTGGGGGAGGAGACAAGAATGGATGCTGTGTGGACGTCATTGGGTAGAGTGGCTCCTTCTAACGTGTGGGTTGAGCTCTAAGATTCGTGCTTTAGGCAACAGGTACAAGCCCCTCACATCACCCATCACATAAAGCACAGGACAGTGTGCGTCTTTATACCCTTTACAGAACTACGTAATGTGTAAAAGCAGCGTGTGTAATATTTACGTGTGTGGGTACAAGGCGTACACTAAAGCATTCACCTGTTCTGGAGAGCGTGGCAGGCACTGTACTAGGTGCTGAACGCTATGTGCTGCAGTTACCTCGCCCAGAGACGTATGTGGTTTTACGGAGAGCAATAGAAGGGCATGGGAGTGTGTGGTTCGGTGGAATAGGAGGAACGTGTGCACAGTGCGGCCGCAGGATGGCCGTTTTGTCCCATGGGTCGGCGTGGGTCAGACTCGGGGAGGCGGTTTTCCTTGGGAGGTTCGGCTGCCCTGTGTTCATGCACCCCACTCTGTCTCCCGGACGCCTCTCCAAGCACCTCGTAGTGAAGCTCCATCTGGGCGGACTGTGGGCTCTTGAGCTCCACACGGGCCACCACCCTCCTCCCCACACCTGTGCCTCCTCCTGGGAACAGAGCAGCTTGCTCCCTGGTCCGGTGGTCAGAAGCCAGGGAGATGGCTTTGCCTCTTTCCTGCTCTTCCCTCTCCCTGCTGGTCCGTGGGTCCTGTGGCGTGGAGCTTGCCTGTCTCAGAAGCCATCTGTGAGGTCTCTGGAGATCTGTACCCTGTCATCACTTGGGTGGACTCGGGGAGGGCCCGAGTCCTGCGGTCTTCCCTGCGCCGGCCCCACTCACCTCGCAGCAGCTTGGCTGTGGGGCGGGGGGCGCTTCCTGCTGTGCAGAGATGCTGGCGTCCTGCCCCATCCGTGTACAATACGCCTCGCTCTCTGAGAAGACGGCCTTTCTTTCTGAATCTGTGTCCTGCCTGCTGGCCCTTAGTGCCGGGTGTTGCCGAGCAACTTGGTCACTGACTCCTTTGGGGAAACACGTATGCCTTGTGTACGAGGACCGTCTAAACTTCTCCTTTTCTGCTCCTAGGTTGCTCAGTCAGTTAAGCGGCTGACTTTGGCCCCGTCATGAACTTTTTCTTGGCGAGGTAACCCCCGAGACGGGCTCTGAGCTGACAGCCCAGAGCCTGGAGTCTGCTTTCAATTCCTTGTCTCCCTCTCACTCTGCCCGTCCCCTGCTGCTCTCCGTCTCTAAGAAATAAAGAATGACATTAAAAAATTAAAACAGAAAATCTATTTCTAGTTTACTCTTTTCTGTTGTTCACAAAGGTCGTGCTTGCTTCGTTCTTCCCCAAGGATGAGTAGAGCTGACCGTGGAACAACTTGGTGTTCGGGGTTCCACCCTGCCCACGATTGAAAATCCGTGTATAACGTTTGGTCCCCAGAACACTTAACTGTTCAAACTCTCCTGTTGTCCAGTAACCTGAGTAGAAACAAAAACAGTGCATTAGCACCTGTGTCTTGTATGTGTTATATACTCTATTCTTCGAGTCAAGTAATCGAGAGAAACAGTTTTACGTCACAGGGAAATAGGTGCACAGCTCTGCGCTGTATTGATCCCTAAGTGTATTCTCCGTTTGTTTCTAGAATGAATTGTCTATCAGAACCCACATCAGTGCTGGCTCAGGTGACACACTACGCTGTTGTTACGTGTATCATTAGCACTATGCGTCCGGAATGGGAGGAATTGGAAAGATTCCTGTGTATTCACGGATGTCACAATTCATGCGTTACCAGTGAAGGGTGAATGCTTCATGATGGCCTGGTGTAATCAGTACGATTGCTTCGTCATGGCCTAGGAGATACACGGGGGAATGAATGGTTACAAAGCTTTGCTAGCCTGCAGTTTTACAGCCCTATTCCTAATACAGCCTGGACACATTGTTACATTACAAAGACAGCCTGTGATAGTAGGCTGAGAGGCATCTTCTCTGGGCGGGGACAGAGAGAGGCCTGCCAGAAGGAAATGTCATGTTTGGAAAGCCAGGTTATGGAACAACACGTTATTCGTTTTCTGTCAGATCTTACTGCCCTTATGCCCGTGTGAGGATAGGCTGTCCGAGTGCACACAGTTCTCGCACACGATGTTCCTCCTGATGAACGCTTAGGTGGTGGTGACACACATGCGCCCCGGGCGGCCTGGCTGCATGCTCCCTCGATTTTCACGCACAGACGTGTGCATGGCAGGCGAAGTGGTTCACTGAGCACCTTGGTGAGGATTTGCTGTCTGGAAAGTGGGGGTGGGTCCTCACAAATGTGCTGATATGCAGACCTGCATGGGGTGGGGGGGACCCGCTAGCTGGGGCAGGCTTGGGCCTTGGGGCCCGGCGGTATGGGGGTGGAGGCGGGCACTGTCTGTGCAGCTTTCCAGAAGGGCCTTTCTGTTCCTGGCCAATGTTTCCGTAGACGGCTGGCTGGCTTTAGTCCCAGCGCCCTTGTCGTGGAAGGGTCCATGTGGGAAAGGAGCCGAGACTCTGCCGGATCACTCCTGGTGGCAGCGTGCTTTCCAGCGATGACACTTCCATGCCGCCTTCCTCGCCCTCCGTCTGCTTCGCCAGATCTCCTCTCTGTGCTGTCTTCTTCTGTGACCTCCTCTGGGCTTTTCTCTGTGCGCGTGACCTTCTGTAGGATACGCCTTTTGAATCCCTGCATCCCCCAACTCTTTTTCTTTTTCTTTTTGCCATATGCACAGTCTCATTCATGAGTTTCCTGATTGGCTGTGTCATAGGTCCTGGAAATCACGCACGTCGTATGGACAGTCATCTCTAGCAGGGATTTCTTGATTGTGTTGGGCTTGATGGTTTTCCCAGAGTGTTTTGTAACGTCCCTTGGCATCTTCCTGACTTTCATAATGTTCCCTCTGTGGCGGTTCTCTTTGGTAGCATTGACTGTCCTTCTTGTAAAGTGCCTGTGTCATGAGCCTCACAGATCCTCGTGGCCCCTGGTCCGCAGGCTGACTGAGACCCGCTGCGCTCCGGAGCGAGTGAGCCGCCAAGACACGATTGGTGGTGACCCGTGGGGTTCTGGGTGGCCAGGACTTTGTCCGATGTCAGAAGAACTTTGGAGGACAGTCCCTTGCTTTCAGCGTGCTTCCTGAGTTGAGGGACAGAGCCGGGATGGAACTGGTCCGGGGCAAGGGCTCTGGCTGTGCAGCCAGACCACTGGCCACTGGGACTTGTTGCCTTCAGGACCCTGGGGTGAGCTTCCTGCACAGGGCCAGCCGCCCTGATCACACCCCCGCCTGTATCCGCTCAGTCGGTAGCTGCTTCACCCCTTCCCACCCAACATCTTGGTGCTCACTTGTCTTTCTCGTGAATAAATGTCGTTTGTGGCATTTTCCCCCCGACGGGGCACCTCCTTCTGCACGAAAAACCTGTGCAGGCAGCCATGGTCTCCTCAACTGATTTTCTTGGGCTTTCACTTTTTGTGTTGGAGAGGTCGACATGCGGTGGATGGTAGTTCCTTCTTCTCTGCAATCTTCTCTGGGGCGTCTGGGAAACCGTGTGCTTCCTCTTCGTGGTAGAAGCTGCTTCTCCTATCGTCTGGACCATTTTAAAAGCCAAACCCCTTTCTAAAAGCACCAAGCTATCCTGTGCCTGCAGTGAAATGTGCCAGTTTTCGATCCTTCCCTTCCTTCTGCCTTACGTCGTGATGTCAGGTCTTCACTTGTCTTGCAGTTTGAGTTGAGTCTGCAGGTGTGCCCGTCTCACAGCAGTCCTACATCCACAGAGATGCCACATCTTCCACGCGAGACACAAAGATGTCTCACAAATAGCACCAGGTTTTTGCATGGGCTGGGGTAGCTGCAACGAGAGCTTCGAGAATTTCCCTTTCTTTGTGCCTCCGTGGTCCTCACGCTGGCCGGCTGGCAGCTGCAGCTGTGGACCTCGGTACATGTCAGGCCATTCAGCCTTTTCTTGTCATACCACGAGTCTTCTCTGCATCGCGGGAGCACGTCCAGCATCCCTGGGGACACTTCAAACGGGTCCCAGGCTGTAATTCAGGTTCATGGTATTGCCCTTAACACGGCGAAAATGACGCAGGAACCCTGAGAAATCACTTTTCCTGTGGTGCTTGATTTACTGGAGAAAGGAAGTGCTTACCAAGAGCCGAGTAGCAGATTTGTGGATTCGTGCAACACTTGAGGGGACCTCAATAGCAACAGGAGGTGGTGCACACTTCCCCCAGAGGACAGGGTCTGCTACAGCTCGTGTGATGCGGTTAGGACTTAATCCTGCGTCTCCACGTTTGTTTGCCTTTCTCTTGACTGCAAATGGCACCATGTAGGTACGGTCAGTTTCTGTGTGCAAGATGATACGTTTTGTCTTGTGAGAGTAGGTTTGTGTATGTTTTCCCGATAGGAAATGCTCTCATAGCCTACTATCTGCGTATATTTCATGCACTCCTGGCCTCCCTTTCACTTACTAGTTTTGCATATATTTCATGCACTCCTGGCCTCCCTTTTACTTACTAGTTTTGATACTTCGTAGCTGCTCAGCTCATCTGCCAGTCTTGCCAAACGTCACACATCTCCAGAAAAGTTTCCAATGTATTTATTGGAACAAAAATCCCCACATAGAAATGGGCCTGCACAGTCCTACATCAAGGATCAGATAGGCTTCTGTGGGTTCACCTTGTCAAGTCAGATTGCAAGGAACGTGGTCAGTTCTGTGGTAACATTCCCGTTGATTTGGAAAGGGCTGATTTATGAAGGAACTTGAAGTATGTCACCAGTTTGTACTTGGATTTTCTAGAATTGCTGAAATCAACCACTCTCTCTTTGGAATGTCAGTTGATAAGTAAACCTTATCCCCTCATTTGTCCTACAGAGACAAAAGCTCTGGGGCGCCTGGGTGTCTCAGGGCGTTAAGCGTCTGACTCTTGGTTTCAGCTCAGGTCATGATGTCATGGTTCACGGATTGAGCCCTGTACCGGGCTCTGCGCTCGACTGACTGCAGAGTGTGCGTCCACCTCCTTGGAGCCCACCTGTACGCCATGTCCTGGTCGGGCGCCCAGTATTGGCGAGAGAGAAGCCCCACGCGGGGTGGTGGGCCCTGGCATCACTCTCCTCAGAAACCCTTCCTCCCTAAGATTTCCTGCTTGACTAAGGAAAGAAGTCGTAAACTCGCCCTTTCGCCAAGAGTCCTACCATCCTTTGTGAAAAGTCCATTGGGTATGGTTGAGTCTGATTGAGCCAGGTGTTCAGGCTAAGACAGCAGCTTTTGAGTACCGTCAGCCTTTCCCCACTGCCGCTCCACAAGCCTGCTTGCCAGACGAGGCCAGAGGCCGGGGACGGGCAGGAGGCTTCTCGGCCTGTTGCTCCCGAGTCAGCCGAGTTCCTGAGTCCTAGACCTGCCAGGCACCTGAAAATGTCTGTCCCCTTGAGTGTCGGTCCCTCCGAAAATCCCCGGGACTCCTGTGGGTGGTGAGGAGGGGACTGGTGTGTGTGATGCTACTTGAGGGTGGTGGGTGCTGGGACTCTGGAGGGCCACGGAGGCCTGGTGTGCTCTGGTAAAGACCCCCTGTGTCTCTCCACTTTTGTCCCCTCGCCGACCCCAGGAGTGTGCAGCTCTCGCTGCAGAGCTCCACACCTGCAGGGAGCAGCTCGTGCAGAGAGAGGAGGAGATCGCCAACCTGAAGGCGGAGAGAAACAACACCAGGGTCAGTAGGCGCACTGCCAGTGTCTTTAAACACAGGACACCATTCGCTCCCCTTGTCCACGTGTCCCCGTGGAGTTGGCCGGGACCTATTGTTCTCAAACCTTGTTTGATCCGTGAGGAGGAGTAAGGCTATTTTAACACATTCGAGGGGGTGGCTCCCTACCTGGGAACTGAATTGAAGGGATTCAGACTTGGTTTTGCATTTGGTGACCTTGAGGCCCGGAATTGAAGGTGTTCTTGAAACACGGTTTTCCTTTTGCCTCTCCCGCCAGCTGCTGCTGGAACATTTGGAGTTGCTCGTCTCCAGGCACGAGAGAGCTCTTCAAAAAACAGTCATACGGCGACAGGCGAAGCCTCCGGCCGGCGTGTCCAGTGAGGCGGAGGTGCTCAAGGTGCTCAACTCCATATTGGAGAAGGACAAGACCGAGGCTGAAACGGTGTGCCTAGCCACGGCGGTCCTCAATTTGT
This sequence comes from Leopardus geoffroyi, assembly GCF_018350155.1. NCBI lineage: Eukaryota > Metazoa > Chordata > Mammalia > Carnivora > Felidae > Leopardus > Leopardus geoffroyi. The sequence goes on from NW_025543566.1 coordinate 63,951, forward strand.
GCACATGCTGTGTGTTGTGGGCACACTTTGTGTGTTTGTGTGACTGGAGTTTCCTTTTCATCTTCTCGAATTCTTGTAAGAAGACAGGTCTGTATGGTCAAAAAGCAGTAGTTGGTGGCAATGTTGTGTGTATCGATTGGCTAGTACAAATTGCATAATGTAATTTCTTTCGGGGAAGATTTGTCTCCCATGTAAAATTGAAAGCGGTTAACAGGCAAGTTTGTGAACAGGAGCATCCGTGAAAACCCTTCCCAGCATTCTGTCATGTTATTTGAGGCGAAGGGGATCTTAGGGTAACTGTATAGTAAGGACTAACGAAACACCTCTGTGTACAAACTCAATCCCTTTGTTTTTCCAGGTAAGAGAGCAGTTACGTGTGGCACTGGAGGGGTGTAGTTTCGTAGAAGAAGAATTAGGGGCCACACGCAGAGTTCAGCTCCAGACCTCATCCCAGGATTTGGTTGGAGGGGGTTTCCTTTTTATCCATTGTTTTTAAAACAACATATGAAGACTAGCAGTGGGGGCCCTCACACGTTGCTTCCCTTTCTGAGTTTCAAAGGTGCAGAGCCAGATGAAAGAGCTCCTGGCTACCCTGTGCACTCTCGTGGCCAAGCTGGAAGAGGACCTGGACGTCTCCAGGAAAGACCTCATCCTTTCGGAAGCAATGAACACCATATTACAAAGAGATGTCCGTGAAGTGAGTGTCAGTTGAAGTGGCCACGCCGTCGTCGAGCCAAACGTGGGGTGTTTGGTTCGGCCTTGCCCAGCGTGTCCTTCGTCTCCCACGGGTTTTGAACGTTTGGAGTTTGGTAGAAGTAGCAGCAGAACGGGACGTGACTCCGGGGCCTGGGCGGGCTGCCTCCCCGTCTGCGTGGTGGCATCTGTCCTCCCTGGGCTCTCCCCTGCAGAGGCCTGGCGGGCAGGCGGCGGAGTGGCCTCGGGCGTGGAGTGTGGGCCACCTGAGCTCGGCCCATGCCGTGCTCTCGGTCCGTTTTGGGAACACACTCGGCACGTAGGAACCAGCGTGGTGCTGCCAGGTCGCTTCCGGGGGCACGACCGTGCGAGGGCGGCTCTGCCGAGGGGCCGTCACGGCCGCCTCTGCCGCCCTGCCCTCCTCCCGGGGGTTCCGTGCTCCTGGTCGTGGCGGTCAGAGTGAGCGAGGGGCAGCCCGCTGGTCCTGGTGTAAGGTCATGGAGGAGTGCGGCCGCTTCTGCACGTGTGGTCGTCGATGGGAATCTGATCATTGTCACAGAAACTAGTAAGGGTAGGATGGTTTCTCTGTGCCTCCTCCTGTCACTGCGAGCTGCCCTTTGCAGACAGTCCCCGCACACCCCACCCCCAGCCCGGCAGTGCCACCTCGGGAAGACCCTGTCAGACCCTCGAGGGTGTACGTGCACGAGCAGTCTGTTTAGTACCTTAGTGTGGGTGAGGTCGTGTCAGAATTTAAAACAAAAGTATTTGCAGAAATTATATAACCCGTTCAGTGAAGTTGTTGTTTGGCAAAGGTGGGGAGAGACCCCTCAGCAGAGTTCAATATGCAGAGAATTCAGAAAATCATTTCTTAGGACTCATCACTTTCACTCTTGAGCCTGCTGACATAAATTGCTTAGTAAACACGGAGGGCTGGAGGAGGAATCCTTCGGGTGGTGGACAAGAAACGCAGGGCAGGACGTCCTGGTTCCATTTGCAGTGTCAGATAGCATGGGATACAATGTTGTTACAGGGTTAGGCTATAGAAGATGACTTCCACTTATATGAAAGGTGGAGTTTGGCTTCCATTTGTTAACACTGCTGCCTCAACTTTGTGGTCATTGGATGAGATTTCATCCACCTTTTCCCCGGAAAAAGGATGGTTGTCTCATGGTGTGTGCCTCCAGAGGCAAGTCGCTGTTGTGTGCAAAGCTCAACGGTGTCCGGAGGCAACCGAGGTTGTGACTTCCGGGAGACTCTATTATCCGTTTGTCTTTGAACACATGGGAAAGAATAAGCCTGGGTAACTGGTCAGAATCCCGAGCAGCCTCCGCACTGTCGGCACAGAGCCTGACGCGGGGCGCCAACTCACAAAGCGACACCGGCTGAGCCACCCAGGTGCCCCGAGGATGCTACTTTTCTGTTTGTTTGGAAAATGAGGACTTCGCCCGGTTTTTGTGTCTGGAGTGTGTTAATGTGGCGTACGCTGATTCTTTCCCTGTTTTCCCTCTGAAATACCTGCTGTAGGCCACGGCCCAGAAGGAAGACATGCAAGAGAGGATCACTACCCTTGAGAAGCGCTGCCTCAGGGCACAGCAGGAAGCCACCTCTCTGCACGACCTCAAGGATAAACTTGAAAACGAGATCGCAAAGAAGGACTCTCTGCATCGACAGGTCGTTGGTTTCGTTGAACTTCATTCCACTTTTATTAATTATTTTTGAGAGAGGGAGCCAGAGTGAGAGAGAGAGAGCGAGCGAGCATGAGCAGTGGAGGGCCAGAGAGGGAGAGAGGGAGACACAGAATCCAAAGCAGGCTCCAGGCTCTGAGCTGTCAGCACAGAGCACGAGGCGGGGTTGACCCCATGAGCTATGAGATCATGACCTGAGCCGAAGGTGGACGCTTAACCGACTGAGCCACCTCGGCTTCCCTAAAAGTCCTTTAACAAAAAATCTCGTGTCTATGTTTTCCACGTTGAAGTTTTCCGCGTTTTTGGTCAAGAGGGAGAGTGTTTTTGTTGAATAATGGTACACTTCCAAAAAGAACTCAACTGGCATCAGGCATGCTCTCAGAAGCTCTGTGCTGGCTGATGTGCCCACCTCAGAATGTCCTATGTAGCGAGCCCTCGGACCACAGTATAAATATGTTTACGAAGGGTTAGGACCGAACCCTTCTCTCCTTAACTGGTCAGGAAGCACGAGCAAGCTCCTCCAGAAGATGGGTTTTCTTTAATGTGTGGGAACTTTGTTGAAGATACTGAAGAAGAGCAAAGAGTTGGGCAAGACATGTTTTGCGTAGTGAAACGAGGACCAAGGCAGTGGGTGACTCCTTGCAGAAAGGAAAGGGTTACTCTGAAGCACCTACCAAACTGTTGGCTTCAGTCAGAACTAACAGTAGATCTCTGCATTTAGATTTTGTTTCACTTTATTGAAAATGGAAACGGAGAGAAGACTTGCTACGCTTTGATGCTTTGCCTTCATTTCCTAGACTGAGGCTCAAAACCGCCAGTTGCAAGAGCGCCTGGAGGTGGCGGAGCGGAAGCTGCAGCAGACCCCGAGGAAGGCCAAGTCGCTGCCCGAGGTGGAAGCCGAGCCGGCCCAGAGGGTGGCCACCCTCTGCAAGGTGGGGCCCCCGTTTCCTTCTGGGTCCCATGGTGGGAATGTCATTTTCATGGCGGTCCGTTCTTGTATCTCATCTCTCACCGGTAACGTCGGCGTGCCAAATTCCACGAACCGGCTGAGATCTGGTTTCGGTGCTACTTTGTCTGAGATTGGAATGCTTTTCAAACGGCAGGCATCATCCCCAGTTTTGTTCCCTCCGGTTTTGTCCGACGTGTGCTGTTTGCCATTGGTTGCATCCAAGACTCACTGCTTTTCAGAGTTAAGTCAGCGACTCAAAGCTCAAGATAGTAGCCTTGGGTAAGAGAAGGACAGGGGTGCCTGGCTGGCTCAGTCAGTGGAGCTTGGGACTCTTGATCTCAGGGTCATGAGTCTGAGCTCCCCGTTGGGTGTAGAGCTTACCGAAGGAAAAAAAAAAACAAAAAAAGCATAGAATTTTTCCGAGAAATGAGAAAATCCTATCCTCTTTTAAACAGAATCGTTTTTATGTGAAACATTCTTAAATGTTCATTTATTTTGAGACAGACAGAGAGAGCGAGCATGGGCACATACATGAGCAGGGGAGGGGCAGAAAGAAGGAGATAGAATGCCATGTAGGCTCCATGCTATCAGCACCGAGCCTGACACAGGGCTCGAACGCCCAAACCTTGAGGTCATGACCTGAGCTGAAGCCAAGAGTCAGAACCCGACTGACTGCGCCACCCAGACACCCCTGTAAGAAATAAATCTTTAAGGAATTCCCTCGGAGGTTCCACAAATAGAGTCGAGGAACGTGCCCGACACAGTCCCTGCCCTCCCAGTTCTCACAGCCCTCACCACCCACAGAGGAAGGCAGCAGTTGAAGAGGGAGTTTCCAGATATGATGTGGTCGGTGCTGGCATCGAGTGATGCACACAGGACTAGGGAGCCCGTGACTGGGCAGCCAGTCCATCCTTCCAGAACCTGGGCTGAGGGAACCTGTAGCAGGGAGCCTGTCGGTGCTTCTGTGTCACCGGTTCGAGTGCAGTGAGGGTCCCAGTGGGAAGGGGGTGGGGTCGTCACGGGATAATGACCCTCAAGGCTGCCATCAAGTCGGGCAGGCGGCATTGGGCGCCCACAGGCCCAGGCTCCAACAGAGCCTCTCCTCCTTGGTGATCTGCATGTCAAGTCTCCGTTTCTTTTCTCGCCTGTCCTGTCTCCTGTTCCTGGTCAGCCGTGTAGGCCGACCCTTTGTCTTTGGACACTCTGCTGCTGAGGAAGCTAAATTGTTGGAAGTAACTTCCCAGCTTAGGAAGGCAGCACGCCTGTTTGCTCTTTCCGCTTGCTGCTTCCTCCTGTCCGTGCTGAGTGGACAGGGGTGTCTCCCGGGGGACGAGGCACCGTCCAAGGATCCGGGACCCGGGGTGGGGACGAGACCATTGCCTACCCCCGGTCACCAGCATGGAAGCCCACTGCTTCCCACTGGCAGGCATGAGGCCTGTAGGGACTGTGGGCAGGCAGAAGGCCGCTCACAGCATGTCGTGCGTAGGCACAGCGTGTGGTGTGGGGCAGCCAGCTCTTCTGACCCCGCTGTCGCCCACAGGCCGAGCAGAGGCGTGGCAACATCGAGGAAAGGCTGCGCCAGATGGAGGCCCAGCTGGAGGAAAAGAACCAAGAACTGCAGGGGGTACGTGTCCGAGCGGAGCAGCCGCTTTTCTGTTGCCTGCTCCCAAGGAAAGAGGTGCCAGCAGGTGTGGCTTAGAGATGAGGAAGCCCGAGCCTGGAGGGACTGTCCATTGCCTAGCCTGCGGGTGTGTCCTGTGGGCTCTTCCTCTTCTCTGGGCCCCACGACTGCAGGGCACATGTGTACTCCGTACCCCACGGCCCTCCGTCCGGCAGGAGCCCCTGAATCCTGCCGGCCTGTCCTCGCCGCTTCTGTTTTGGGTTAATTCAGGATATGCGGTAGAAACAAGGTTTTAAACCATACGATCGATGAGAGTTCTATAAAACACAGACCCGTGAACCTTGCGGTTACGTTCGGAAATTACTTGAGGTAAATACAAGTTTCCATTACAAAACGTTCGGGAGATGTGTGAATTTCACGAAAAACAGGTGAAAGTCTTTCTCACCACTGAATCTTTCCCAAAGTGGATTTTTTTTTTAATCTTTCGGTTTTGTCAATGGATTCATTTCTTTCCCCCTGAGGCCAGATCCGAGCTTCTGTTTCCGCCCCGGAATATTCCTCCTCCCGTGTGTAGATGAGCTGATCCCCTTAAGAATATGCTCTTTCCTGCATGTGCATCTGCCTCCTGAGCCCATCTGAGAGCTAATAATGAGGACATTCGTGAGGGCCCATGCGTGTTTTGTTTCCCAGAAACAAAGGGACCTGCTAAGTGATGACCCCTGGGAAGCAGGTTCCTGCGTTTCTGTGCCCCGCTAGGTCGGTGCTGGCAGTGACGCACAAGCACGCCAAAGAGTGCCGTGGGAAGGGGCAGCCGAGGACGGCGTGCGTGTGGGTCACACCGCTGGTCATTCGCACGCCTGAGCCGGTGTTCGCACTTTGGCTTGAAGCCTGCGTCTTCTCTTTCAGGTAAGGCAGAGAGAAAAACTGAAAGACGAGACTAATCAATGTCTCTCAGACACTATCGACCAACTCCTTGACGACTCGGACCAGCGTCTGAAGCGTCATCTGAAAGAGAGAATGGCTGCCGTGGAAGATAAGGTAGGACATGAGAGACAGCGGCTGAGTGCCCCCGTCCTCACAGAGGAGACGCTCACGTTGTGATCCTGAGGAGCAGCGTGGAGCAGAGGCTAACAGCCACTGTAGAAAGTAGAAATGATTCTTTCACGCGGAAAAACTGCAGGCTGTTAGCCACTGTCTGCGTTAAGTTCCCAGTGTCCTGTCCCTGCCCGACGTATGTGTGCGGGAAGGTGCGTCTCACTGTCTAGAAGAGGAGTATGGTCTGGGGAGAGCCCGAGAGGAAGTATTTTAGGCTTTTACTAACTGAGACGTAAGGAGTAAGCTCGCTTCATGCTAATCAAAGATGGGCACAGAACCAGCCATAGGCAGTATATAACTAAGGGGAGGGGCCGTGTGCCGATAACCCTTTGTTGCTAGGACCCGGCGGTGGCTGGATGTGGTCGGCAGGCCCTCGTTTGCCACCCCTGTGCTGGAACCTTCGGCCTGGTTCTTGTCTGGGGAGCTAATTTCTACCTCTTTTGTCCAGACGGACCGCTAGGAGTGCGCAGTTGTGTCAAGCACTTAACCAGCTGAAAACAGAGTTTCTCCTGTTCCATCTCCTGCCTTCCCTCTTTTCATCTGGGTTGGAAAGAGTCTAAGGCTGGACTCTTACACCATCATAACGGATACACTTGAGGTGTAACGGGAGGGAAGCAGTATCATAGGATCTCTGTGAGAGAAGCTCTGGTGGTGACAGTTGGACGCGGACCTGATACTACCGGTTCTGGTTACACCTGTGTCCCTGTAGATGAGCCCAGAATCTTCCCTCAGATTGGCACTTGCAGACACCAGTGAGCAATGCTAATTACACGGCACACTTGTTTTGGGTAAAACCCATCATGAGGTGCGTTATTATACCCCACGTGAGGTTCTACCTTGATCACTGGGGCCAGCCTTTCGGTAGAATAGTTGTATGTGAGATTGGAAGTATATGTACGAAACTTAGGTCAGGTTTCCCAAGTGACTGAGGCATCACAGACCCTAAAAGCTAGTACAAACCAGTGTACCTGCTGCAAGTAAACTTAGGAACCTGTCACACTTACAGTCAGACGGTGATCCGTGAAGAAATTGCACATGGACAAAGTATGAGTAAAGGCTGTTACTGCAGTTTCACAGACAGCATTTCACTCTGTGGTCATGTGACCCTGATCGTTGGTATGGCCATCCGCTCCATGCCTTGTCTGTGGCGCTGCGTTATCGTAAAGAGAAACGTAGGCATGCTCTAGCATGTGGAACGTTTGAAAGAATCAACACTAAAGGACTGTCAGTACCTTTCTCAGAAGTCTCTGTTAGGAGAAGTTGGCAATCTGAAACCAGTTAGAAGAAACGCAACGTGAGAAGGTATTTCCATCTCTCACTCATTCAGTGATCGGTTGAGACTGGAAAGGAGCAGGTGTCCTGTGGGGCTCACACTTCCTCCAAGGCGAGCCACCAATGTGCTTTCGAGTGGCCCCACGCTCGCAAGTCTGAATAGCACGCATGTGGCGGACTTGGAGCCGAGCAGCCTATGGGGTTCAGATTTCTGAGTCCCTTCGGGGGTTCGCTCGAAAGCTAAAATGTTCGCGTAAACCGTTCGTTGAGTGCAGCGTTGCCCAGCAGGAAGGTAACAGGTGACACGGGCGTCATCCCAAGGGTTCTCGCGGCTGCATTTGAAATGGTCAAACAGACGGGTGATGTTAGTTTTCATGTAGCCCGATGCAGGCAACATGTTATTGTGTCATGTAAATAGTGTAGACGTGAAGGAGCTACTCTACAATGTTTTTCCACATTCAGCCCTTGCAACCCACGGGGCGTCTCACAGTTCCATCCCCTGTGGTCGGGACCAGCCCCATTTTGGGCGCTCAGTTAGCCACGTGCGGCGGTGTCTCCGGCCTGGGACGGCACTGCCTCTGGGGTAGTTGTGTGACCGAAGCTCCTCGTCGGTTTTGCTCCCTGGGGCTGCGTGTGCAGACGTGAGGCTGGGCTGCAGAGGGTCCACGACGGAGCACGTGCCTATTGCACAGAAGGGCTATTCCCCCACCGCCCAGAAAGTCCTGCTCCTCTCTACATAATTAGGAAGAAGTCCTAGTGGCTCGGTGTTTCTCCTCTGTAACCTTGCTATGCCTGAGACCTAACTGTTCAGTAGGGTTTAGGACGTCCACTTGGTGATCCGGGTGTTTACTGGAGGACTCTCGGAGAGAACGGTCTTGGGGTTTGTAACTGCTGAATTTACCCATCGTGGTTATGATGGTCAGCATTTCAGCACACTTGATGCAACTAGTGTTTTCCATTTTTTCTCGAATTCTAATGAACCTACAGTGTTGTATCAGTTTCAAGTAGACAGCATACCGTTTCAACAATTGCACACGTAACTCTGTGCTCGTCACCATCGCTGTGGTCACCGTGTGTCACCATACAGGGTCCTTAGGGTATCACGGACCGTATTCCCTGGACTGTGCTTTTCATCCCCGAGACGGCCTTATTTGATATCTGGATGCTGATGCCTCCTAATCACCATCATCTCTTTTGCCCACCGCCCCTACTCTCCTCTCCTCTGGCCACTACCAGTTTGTGCTCTGTGTTGAACGGACTCTTGATGCAAAGAATCGTTAACCTTGCTTGCAACGAGTGTCGTTGTCGTTTGCTGCTTTGTAGGATCGCCTTCTACGGAAGATGGAAGCAGTGAGTGCTATATTAAAGCGGGCAAGACCAAGAGGCTCTTCACTTCACCACGGGTATGACATTTCCCGGTTCACAGATCTGTTTGAGATGCGGCTGGGGGCGGCTTCCCTCTGTCACCAGTATGACCCGAACCAGCTCATGGTTCCAGAGTAGAACCGTGGGTGTGCTATGGTATGACCCGAACCGGATCAGAGTTACACACAATAACCCTGAGTGTGTTGTAGTCTGACGCGATCCATTTTCCAGGTCCCAGCTAACTGATGATGGGGCGGGGCTGGGGGGGACACTGCCCTTCACCATGCCTAACATGAACCACCTCACAAACACATACGTTAGCACCTGCTGTGTATCTTCCAGAGGAATCCCTTGGCCGAATGGGCAGAGTGACTGGATGTAGCTCAGGGAGCCGGTAGCTTAGTAGTTGGCAAGAGGGAGAAGTAAAACCTCATTCCAGACGTTAGGTTTGGAATCTCAGGAGACCGGGAGGCATGACAGAGCTCACAGCCATGGGAGGAGGAGTGGAAGTTAGGGGAAGTTCTGTTCGTGTTTGGGTGGGTTTATTTGCGGCCTCCCTCCACCGAGTGTGGCGGTGATGGTGTGGGGCTAGGAGGGGTCCAGCGTGCCAGGTTCGGCCCAGCATCCCTGGAAGCTATGGTCCCTTCCGCAAGGCCAGTGGGGTCACCATGGGAGTGCACACGTGGCCATGGTTGTGAAGGTCACCTTGACATTGGTGGGGTTAGCGCAGTGCTCGCAGTTTCTTATATTTTTGAAAAGACTGGAGAATGACATGTAATCGCCGTAACTCTGTCGGGACGTTGGTGAGTCGCCTGTGAGGGCGCGGGTCAGCCGGCTTGTGAGCTGCGTCCCGCAGACAGTAATTGTCAGCAAGGTATTAAAAGGTTTGCTTGCTTCTTTGTAGGAAATGGGTACCATGTGAGAGTCATTCTGGTGTGACGGTGCCTCGAGTAGCTGACTGGGCCCCCTTAGGTGCAGGGGGCAGGCTCCGGCTCCAAAGGCAGGCCCCCTCAGGCCTCACTGGGGTCTGTGCGGCTGTCGACAGGGGCTGTCGGGAGAGTCGAGGGTGTGCTGCGGCTGTCCTTGTTGAGCCTGCTTGTAGGAGAGAGAAGTCAGTGCAGGTAGAGTCACGAGCGGCGCTCCCTGTCCATGGAACTACTGGTGGCACAGCGAATGTGTGTCCGGAGAGAGAAGCACACGGGAAGATCCGGGCACAGAGCAGCCTCTTGGGTGGCTGACGGAGATCCTGGCCAGCAAGACACCCGTGTGCTGAGTGTCACCGTTCCAGGGCTTGAAGACGGGTATGTGTGAGGAGGCCAAGGGAGCAAACAGTGGATGCGGTGCAGGCCCCTCGAGTGCATGTTGGAGTTCTCAAGGGAAGGGGCTGTGCAGGCCCCTGGAGGGTGGCACCCTGGGGCAGGTGCCATAAGAGGGACGTCCACGCCCGGCACCCGCCTGAGGTGAGCTGGCCGAGGAGAAGGATAGAGAGGATCGCAGTGCTCCGGTGGTTGCGGAGGCATTGGCCGCGGTCACAGGTGGCCTTGTGGTCAGAAGACCCCGGGCAGGAGACCGGCTGAGGAACAGGGTGTGTTTGAAGCCGTCTCACAATGTGGTCTCTCGTGTGGTGGCAGAAGAGAGGCTGGTGGGAGCTGTGTCACCGTGAGCGGCCGGGGGCCGTGGGGACGAGACTGAGAAGGCGGCAGGCAGGCTGGACAGCTGAGCCCTCCTGGCACGACCTCACAGCCACGTCTTCTGTTTGGGTCCTCCTCTAGCAAGATGACACGGTCTGGGTTGCAGAGGAAAAGAAAGGTGACGGACCAACTTCCACACGCAGGCGGGGCAGATGGGAGAGAGCTCTGGGATAGGACTGGATGCAGGGTGGTGGGGTCGGGAGCCAGGGAGCCTGAGATAGGGTGTCAGAGTCAGGGGACACACGCGAACCTCGGAGGAGCCACGGACCATGCCAGGTCACATGCGGGGTGGCGTGTGTGGCTCTCCCCGATTGGCGATGTGTCGGGGCCCCACAGCGGTGAAGCTAGACCGCCTGAGCTCAGGTGAGCAGTTGTTCTGGCAATGGGGGGACCAGAGGAGGGGAAGATGGTTGTGGCCAGTGGGCAGTTCTGACTTGGCTGTCTTAGAAACAATCAGTACCCTGAGGCAGCACGTGTCAATGACGTTTCTTGAAAGGCCGCAGAGAAGAGCTTGAAGCACCACAGAGGAGACGCCCTGTCGTGGTGGCTCTGTCTCCAGGCCACAAGGGGTGACGCCGGGGGCCCCCTCTGTAGTTGATGTGAAGCAGATGGGTGTGTTCTGTCTCCCGAGACCATAAGGATTTGTGAAATGGAAGGCAGCCTCTCTTCTTTTCCAGAGAGCAAGGAGCCACTGGACTCCCGTGCAGGGTTCAAGTGTGGAGGGTGAGCCCGTGGCTGAGGCCGGGCACGTGGGCTGGCGGGTGCTCCTTCACAGCTGCTGACCGCTTCGTGCCCAGAGCCTTTGCTGAGGGGAGCAGCTGACAGCCCAATTAAGTGACTCCCCCCTAGGGGCTCGGGGCTCCATGGAACTTTTCTGGAGACTTCTGTGGCCAAGGGGGACATTTGTCTGTTAGTCTACCTGCACAGAGGCCAGAGACGCTTTTGCCTCGGAAACACCGGGCACACTGCCACCTCCTGTCTACGGGAGCTGCGAGGTGTGGTTCCCGAGGATCCTGCCGCGGATGCCCCTGGGGCGCCCGATACTGGTTGGAGGAGGGAAACCTGGGGTCACCTGGCATCACAGCGAAGGCCTTGGCACACGTGGTCCGATGGCAGGTGAAGGCCAGAGGGACGTACAGGAGTGCTTTCCGGTCAGTTGGGCAGGAGGTGGTGCAGACACGCAGGATGACAGCTTGACTGGGGGCAGGCGCTGCTCCACCTCGGGGACGTCTGGGCCGCGGGGATGCGTTGCACCTGCTGGGCCCGGGAGACCCTGTCTCCACAGGGCCCGGCTAGCGGGCTTGCACTGGAGCCAGGGGCAAGGATGCCTTCCATGGAGACCTTTTTCTGTGACCTCATTTTCCCAATTGACGGGTTCTGGCCTGGCTGACAAAGTCCACTTTTCTTTAGATGACAACCTTGGTGTGTGTGTGCGTGTTTGTTTGATTGTTTCCGTCCGTATTTCAGGCGGACGCACGTCAGCAGCGTCCCAGCTTCCAGGTTCCGTCTGGCGGACAGCCCCACGGATGCCAGCAGCAGCAGCAGCAGCAGCGCGGTGTTGCGGCGCCGCCAGAAAGGCCGTGTGGCCCGTCTGCGACATGAGCCTTCCAAGGCAAGGACCTCCATCCTCTGGGGGCTCTCATGGGACCCACCTGCCTGCTCCAATGTCACCTGCCTTTTCCTCTGTCTGTGAGGCTCTTCTGGAACTAAAGAACCGATAGGCTGCTTTCTCTTTTCAGCTTCCCCCATTCTTCTTTGGCTGCCTTAGAATTTACTTTTGAGAGCTTTTGTTCTCTCTTTGTATAAAGTAGCAATGTGGATTAAGATAGGACCTAGTGTTAAGCACAGCACAATGCAAATTAGTAAGGGTTTGAAACGCTAATGAAGGTGAAGGGAACACGTGTATTCATCCTTAAACAACAAAGAAGTCACCTTTGGAGTTTAAGGACTTTCGTCCTTTGGCTCTTCAGCCGCGTATATTTTTATATATTTGGGTAAGTTTTGAGCACCTGTAGTCATGGAACAAGTTTGGTGCAGACATCGTCCCAGAGCTAGGGTGCAGCATGACTGAAAAACCCAGATGAGGGGCGCCGGGTGGCTCAGTCGGTCAAGCGCCCGACTGCTGATTTCTGCTCATGTCACGATCTCTGGGTTTGTGAGATCGAGCCCCGGAGCCCAGCAGCCCCGCATGGGGCTCTGCGCTGACCGCGCCTAGAGCCTGCTTGGGATTCTCTCTCTCTCCCTCTCTCTGCTCCTCCCCCACTTGAAATAAAACAAAGAAAACAATAAATAGCTAAAAAGTCAGAGGAGAGGCCTGCACCCCTCTGTGTGCACAGTGTAGTGAGGGGAGACCAGCAGCGAACGGGAAGTAAAAGGTGATATGTGTGTTAGTTCTCTATTTCTGTTTGACAGATGATTGACAAGTCCCTAGATGGGCACCTGTGGATAGCCCCAGAGTCCAAGGGGGGCTCTCTGGGCACTGCCCAGTGTGGTGGTGGAGAGAGAGAGACAGAACTGGCAGAGACCAAGCGGTCACAAGGGGGAAGGAGCTCAGTGAGCCCGGTGCTCGGGGAAAGGGAGACCGGGGGCCTGGTCATGCTGGGTGGGGCCAGGCAAGGTGGAGGCCGAGGACCACGGTGGTCTGGTCCAGGAGCCCTTGCGCTAAAGCCCACTCGCCCGAGTTCCAGAGTCTGTGTAGACACAGTAGGGGCAGCTTTCTGGAGGACTCGAACTCTGGTTGGGAGCAGAGACGCAGTGCTAGCTGGAAGGAGACACAGGGTAAAAGTTCTGCGGTTTGTGTTCTGTTATTTTGTTGTTTTGCCCTGGAGGGTCTGTGGTCAGTCGTGGCTGGCTCGTGTTGTTTCTCCTGTATCTTCATTTGTCAGTAGACAGTGGGGTTTTGCCCCAATAGTGATCAATTGTCGTTAGCGTATCACTGTATAGTACAGGTGGATACGGGTATGATCTAGATAATAATTTGTAAACGAAGCGTTTCTTCAAAAGAGATAAGGCACTGACCGTAGATGAACGGAAGCTCGATACAGACAGCACGCTCTGTGGTGCCGACACTCGTGTTCAGGACTCCAGATCTCATGGGCTTACTGAGCACAAGTACTGCCTTCTACACTGAAACTCAGGACTCCTACAACGTGAAGCTGTCACCTGCCCCTCAGCCCGTTTTTATCACGTACCTGCCCAGGGCACCCTCCTGTAACCAGCACGGCGATTCGTGAGAGGTTGTCAATCAAATTCTAGGTCAGGATTTCACATTCACGTCCAGCAGGGCGTTAACAGAGTGGGTTTGTTTGGTGTTACACAAGGTGTTGCGGGAACTTCGGCATCCCCTAGGGTGATACTGTAAAAGTGTAACTTGGTTGTCAACAAGGAGAACAGTTACAGGAAAGTTTAGAATAGGCACCTGTTAGATGTCTTTGTTCTACAAGATGCCGTGTTTTAATAAGTTGTGTATGTTGTGATGGAGTTTTACGTCCCTGAGTGATCATTGGTAGTGTCTCTGGTAAATGTCGAATAACCTATTACGTTCAGATGTGTGGTGGAACAAAGTTCTGCTTCCAGTCGTGGTTGTTTCTAAATCTTCTCTCAATGATATCCATCCTGCTGTTCTCTTTAAAATATGTTTGCTCGTTTGGTCTTGGAAATGGTAACTTCCAAGTGTGCAGTAAATGTGATTTCTCTTCCTTCCTTTGCATGCCTCTGTCAGCCTAGTGATGTCAGGAAGCATCGGAGAAAGCGAAAGTGCTTAGGAGTGCAACCTAGCTGTGTTTGTCTGTGGTGTGGGGGAGAGTGCCCGTCTCTTCACAGTGAGCACCACAGCTGGGTAAGGACGAGCGGCTGGCGTGTGCGGGGAAGTCCAGGAGCCACTGGGGGCTCGAGCGTGGCGGCCGGTTTCCACGGTACCTGCGACGGCCACCAGAGCTCACCGTTGTCTCTCGTTTGTCTCTTGCTCGCTGCGAACGTTGTTCCGTGAGACCTAGAAGTTTCTAGGAAGAGAAATTACGGAAGCAGTGCCGTAGAGTTTCGATTTCGGGATCACCACTTTTGACAGCCGTAGCCAGCAGCATTCAGAGAGCTCTTAGGGTTCTCCACCTGGTGTGTGCAGTGGTTTAGGATCCTGTGACCTGGCCCTCACAGACATCCCCGCGAGCCACAGCTTGTGTGGTTAGCCCATTTCCAGATGTGCAAGCAGAGCCTGAGAGCCCGGGTCCTGTGCATGAGGACACTTTGCAGGGCAAACACTGGCCGCGACACCACTCTGCCACATACCCCACCTTTGCTGGGGCGCCCTTCTCCCATTTACAGTGCCCCTCGCCGGGACAGGACACCTCCTGTGTCCAGAGGACAATGATGTGGGTGTGCCCATTCTCAGGGGAAGCTCCGTGCCTCGGGACGGAACCCTCGACCAGAGAGTCCGCCTCCTAACTGGGATGCCTTGCTCCCTGGACCGTACCCCCATCCCAGACCTTCCCAGCCATGCGCCGACAGGGCCGTGCCTCTGATACAGAGCTGGGCGACAGCTGGGGGAGCCCCTCCGCTGCACAGACGGTGTGTCCGTTCAGTTGAATTCTTGCGTTCAAGTGCCAGTTCGGTCACTGGTTGTTTTGTGACCGGGGTGTCTTCATCACCGTCTTTTTTTCCTGCTTTGCTCTCCTGGTAAGTGAGGACAGCGAAAGGTTCATGGCCCTTGGGGTGTCCACACACTGCCCATCGGTGCACGGTCCTCAGAGAACAGGAGCTCACACCGGCGCCGGGGCACAGAGCACGCCCTGCATTCTGCTGGCTCGTGCTGCCTTTTCCTCTGTAGCAAGACTTTCTCAAGGAACAGAGGGTCGTGTGATGAACACCCAGGCAGGACGGCCTGCTCCCGCAGCTCACTGATGGCTACTTGGAGGGCTCTTTGGAGGTTTTGGGGGATGAAGTCTAGGTGTACGGGCAGTGGGTGTCAGGTCCATGCGGACAGGGCCAGCACGGGCGTTGCACTTCCCAGCCTCGCGGGAGCCTCCCGTTTTGGTTGAGACTGAAATGGCCCATAGGCACAAGTCTGGCAGGACCCAGTGCTGGGCGGGGGCCTGTGCGTGGACTGCGCTGTGACACAGGGGAGGGTGTGCTCCCAGAACCCTCCGTCTCTGCTCACCTCATAGCCTGGTCGCTGGTGTGGCTCCCTGTCCTGTTCCCTTTTGGTGTTTGTCTTCTCCATATCTTTGCTTCCACCTGGGTGTGAAATCTACTTGTGTTGACTGAGTCTGACCCTGTTTGGTTTTATGTGGATAATTTGTAGCCTGTTAAGGTAGCCTTTTGTTGTCTGGTGATTGTCAGGAAATCAGGAGAGGAGGCAGGTGTTCTGGAGCTGTTGGTTAAGCTTGTGTCTTCCCTGAGCTCAGCTCGGCTTGGTGCTGACCGCCATGGGTGTCCCGAGCCCCACGCAGCTTCGGAGGTCCTGGTACGAACCCAGTTGGCTGTGCCTGTCTCGCCAGTCCTACACGTGTGTCTCATGAGATCCGGCCCTGCCTCACCACCAGGACCTGTCAAGGGTCATAACGCTGGTGGGTCCGTGGCCCCACGGTCCTTTCCAGGGCCCACAGCCACATAGCCGCAGACCCACAGCCTGTCACAGAAGGAAAAATGGAGTCTGAAGGGGTTCATTTGTCGTGACGGCAGCCAAGGGACACTGTGTCTCCACCGTGTCGAGCAGACTGTCTGTAAGCTGCAGATGAGTCCGTCAGTTTGTAACACCAACCGAAATGTCCCCGAGAAGCAGAAGTCAGACCCGAGTGTGGGGTCAGGGGGTTGGGTGCCTTGTCACTTTACACACGTCCCCGTAGATTCCAGCCTTGCATCGCTACCAGAAGTGACAGTGGATTAGGCCACAAGCTCCCTCCACTTCCCCCAAACAAAGAGCTTTGGACCATCGTGCGTGGGAGGGCTCCGTGCTCGCCAGGGTTTGCCCTGAATGGCGTCAGGAAACAAACACCTTCCTTCTCAGCTGGCCGTGGTGTACGGTGACATGGTTTGGGTCTCCGCCTCTACCTTCTGTGGCCGGGCTCCTGGTGGGGCGAGGTCCTGGGGAGGGTACACCCCTCGGTGCAGATGGGCTGGGGGTCTCAGTGGGCCCACTGCCCGGACGCGAATCCACCCTTTCGCCTGGCGTTAGGCCGATCCTAGGAAGGCGTTTTGGACGCTGCACAAAGCACAGCTCATAGCTTTTCAAATGAGTTGCTGGCTGTGATTTCAGGGCTGTGTGCTCCTCTGTCTGGGTGCACGGTGAACTCATGTCACTCTCCTCTCCACCCCACAGTTGCTGCCTTTGGAGGAGGAGTCACAAGACAGGGTGGCAAAGACACGATGTGTACCATCAGCTCCTTCTTCCCAGAGGTCCCTGAGCTTGGACAGGCTGCAGCAAGGGGCACTGCACAAGGCCAGCCACGAGGACATCAGGGACGCCACAAAGTAAGGGGCACAGGCATCGTAGGAGACATGCCTGTGCGCTGGTTTTCAGCTCTGAGAAACCTTTGATCTCTACATGGGGGAGAAAGGGTCGGAACAGCGATTCCAAGGAAAGGCCAATGAACTGAGTTTACGTGCACGGCGTTCTTGGGATACCTGCCTGGGTGCCCTGGGTGTGGCCGGCAGAGCAAAAGGCAGGTGGGAAAGACCAGAGTCTTGTGATGCTGGTGGCTGTAGGGCAGCCTCGTTTGCTCAGATCCTACGCACCAGCCGTCCTGAGACCTCCCTTTTCCTCCCGGTGGGTCCTGGGTGACATGCTCCCTAGGGCTCCTCCCCTGGGCCGCACTGTGCCCTGTGGGGCTGTCAGGAGCCATGCTCTCTTCCCCCCACCCCCACCAGGCAGCTCCAGCAGCCTCTCTGTTACTCACACCACGTCCTGGGGTGGCTCAGGTGTGCATGTCCTCCGTGCTCCCGGGTCACGGCCAGGGAGGGGTGCTGAGCGTTCTCAACCCAAGGCGCTTGGACTCCAGATATACTTGGGAGGGAGAGAGTGTCAGCTCCCAGGGCGCAGCCCTCCCTAGAAGCTGGGGGATTGTGCTTCTAATCACGCGGGGCGGTGTGTCGTGTGACGAGCACGCGTGGAAGATGCTCTCCTGTGCGTCCCCCAGATCCTCGGGCTCTCAGGATGGCCCCTCGAGCAACGACAGCAACACTAAAAATTGCCAGGACTCACTGAACAACGCCCCCAAGAAGAAGGGCATCACCAAATCCATCCGCTGGTTGCTCGCCAGAAGACAAAAGGTCCACCCCAGCCACACTAGCGACGAGCCTGCATGACCAGGTTGGTGTCCCCTGCGTGTTTCCAGCGTGTGGGTGGTCTTACTGGCCTCATTCCTCTAGATCCGTGGTCTCTCTGCCTGCAGACCCCTCCCCGTGTCGGGAGACCTCACGTGGCTGTGGACACCCCCCACCTCCCATTTCATCACTCTGCTTCCCCACAGCCACTGAATTGCAGCCACTGAATTGAAAACCCTTCCCAGCGTGCCCTGGGACTCAGCAAATTGGGCGGACAAGCTGAAAAACACCAAAAACTTTAAAAAATAAGCGTTGTGTTTCTTGTCACCTTGCTGAGCACTTTTCAGCTGTACCTGTTTTGAAAGCAGTAGCTGTTCGTTTGCTCAATAGACTCTATAGCGGCAGAGCAGTATTATGGCCTCCACGGACATAAAAAGGCCTCCAGGGCCTTTTGCTCCTGGAACCATGCTGGGAAAATTCGGTCCCTTAGATGTCGCCAGTGTGTTTTCTTCCACATCCTTATACTTTCTGTAATGAAAACGTTAAGATTCGTGGTAGTGCCCTCTGACTCTCACACCCACTGCTCTCCAGACATGTGTATGTCTTGTAAGTCCAGAGGTCACAAAATTGGCCAAAACATTTCACTGTGTTTCCTACGTTTATTTTGTCATCTTCAGGAGGTATGGTTTAAGTACTTGGTCATATGAGGACAGCGTTTAGTGAGTTGTTTGCCCCAGCATTTGATGCAGTTTCACAGAGTGTGTGTAGGTGCCTTTCTCCGGGGCTGAGATGTTCAAATCGCTGACTTGGGTTCTGTGTTACCGTAAGTATAACGCAGTGTCTGAGAGCGGATCATACTGTGGTCTCTGTGGACATGCATGGCCAGTCCCAGAAACATACGGTTGACCCTTGAACAGCCAGGGTTTGAAGATCAGGTCCACTTATATGCAAGTTATGTGTTGCCATCCAGTAGAGTATTGTAAATGTATTTTCTCTTCTTTATGGTTTTCTTAATCACATTTACCTTGTTTTATGAAGGAATACAGCATATACACGTCACTTGTAAAATATGTGTTAACCGACACTTTCTGGTAAGGCTTCTGGGTACAGTGGGCTATGAGGAGTGAAGTTCTCAGGGAGGTGGCGGTGAGGTAGAGCCCCAGAAGGCTCCACGGAAGGTGCCTAGTGTTGACAATGTCCGCCTCAGGAGAATGAGTCTCAGTCACGTCCGTGGTCACGTCGTATTTGATGGCACGATTCTTGTTACTGCTTTGTTTACGTCCTAACTGTGAGATGCGTGTTGTCAGGCACAGGTTAGGAGACCTCATACGTGTGCCTACTCCCTGCAGAATTCAGCAGATTTCTCAATGTCTTTGAGTGGGCTCTAACTGTAAGGCTGGGAAGCACTCACCTGAGGTTTCCATTGGAGCAGGTGATTGGAAAATCTTGTGTGGTGTCGAGAATTGAATCCTTGAGGGAAATCAGGACCCTGCTCAGTAGGCCTGGTCCCTGGCGGTCACAGTGCTCGTCCATCTTTCCACACGGAGGAGGCAGAGTTCTGGAACCGGGAGGGGCGCAGCCACAGCAAGGAATTGGGCGTCTGAAAGCTGAGGAAGGAAGTAGTAACTGACCACAAAAGGCAGACGAGTCTTCCATGCCTCCAGGATGTGGGCTTGTAACTCTGGTTCCTCAGCGCAGAGTTCGGTGCTGGGGGCCGATTGAAAATCCAGAAGCGAGGGGCGTCTGGAGGGCTCGTCCGGTTAAGGCTCCGACTTCAGCTCAGGTCAGTGATGTCACGGTCCGTGGGTTCGAGCCCTTTGTCGTCTTCTGCGCTGACAGTGTGGAGCCTAGGTGGGATTCTGTCCCTCCCTCCCTTCGTCTGCCACTCCCCCACTTTCTTGCTGTGTCTCTGTCTCTGTCTCTGTCTCTGTCTGTGTCTCTCTCAAAAATAAAAAAAAACTTGAAAAAAAAAGGGGCAGCGGGGATGGCCCAGTTGAAGGATAGCCTAGCTGTGATTGAGTTATTGTGAATCACAAGAAAAGCCAGAAGCCAACCTTTGTGATACACGTTGTGTATATACATAATTTAATTATAAGGTATGTAACAGAGAGAAACGTGGTAACGATCTGTAAGTGTTTGAAGCGTGTCCATGTGTTTGAACAACTGTTATTTTACCTAGTGAAAGACCTTGGAAATGAACTGGGTGATGTGAATGTGTTTCCTGTGTGTGTGTACTTCCTTTTCAATCTCTTCACAGTTGACAGAAGCAGTCTTTCACCAGAATAGTAACTAGTGAATCATCTGGTGTGATTTTTCGATGTCTCCTAAAGCAAATGCATCCTTTGTTACTTTGCATGAACGTGAGGTGTCCCGTCACAGTCTCTTAATATGCTGGGGAGTCTTTTCAGGTCTCTCTGACTTTCAACTGAGTCCACTGAGTCCACAAAGCGGGCTTTGCGATTAGAACTGAGACGTTTGTGTTGAAGTGACAAGGTGCGCAGGCACGGGGCCAACAGTGTTGTCTGACGGGAGGAAGGTTTTCCAGAACACCTGGGAGTGTGCAGCTGAAGCATAGGCTTGGGGCACACAGCGGGAGATCCTTGTCCAGCATTACAGGGTGTGGATGTGATGTGGAGAGAGCTTTCGGCAGCCACCGTGGCCATGGGTGGTTTACTGTCGGCAGAGGTGCTGGTTTGGAGGGAAGGACCCAGTGATTCGCTGGGTCCTATCGATTGGCCTTAAAGAGGATGCCAACAATCGCGTAGACAGTGGAGTTCACGGCACGTTGACGGCCTCAGATGGGACCTTCGATGTCACCGCCCTGGCGCTTCTGGTGCAGATCCCGACCCAGAACCCACTGCTCTCCTGCTGGAGACCCTGCAACCCGTATTGGAGCAAGGCAGCGCGTAGCTTAGCTTCACCGCACAGCTAGTCCTCTGTCCCCAAGCCCCGTCTGTGCTGTGCGGCACGGAGTCCTTGGTGCTGCCTCCTCCTGCCTGAGCTCTGCCTGTCCCCTTCCCCTCACAGGCTCGTGAGACTGGCGTGCATTTAGCTCTTATGTGGAGAGAGAAACACTCTTCCTTCGTGTGCCACGTGGAAGTTTCATGGCTTCTGTTTCTGATTTCCCTGTGGAATTCTGTTTGACTCATGGGCTCAGTGGAGAATCAGGAATCTTTTGATCCTTCTACAGAACACTGAACGCCTTTGGGAATGCCCTCAGTGTCCCCACTGCAAATCCCCCTCCACGGCACCCTTGTCTAATTTCCCGGAGAGCCTGGACCCCTCTCCCCAAAGGCCCGTTCCTGTGGGCTTCCTGGGGGGCTCAGATGATTCGGCGCTCGACCCTTGCTTTGGGCTCAGGTCATGATGTCATAGTTGGTGGCGTCGAGCCCCAAGTCGGGCTCCGTGCCGACGACGTGGAGTCTGCTTGGGATTCTCTCTCTCCATCTCTCTCTGCCCCTCCCCTGCTCATGCTGTCTCTCTCCCTCTCAAAGATAAGTAAATCAAGCCCATTAATGGACTCCACATTAAACATCTCTTATTGAAAATACACTGTTAGGGGGCGCCTGGGTTGTTCAGTCGGTTAAGAGTCCGACTTCAGCTCAGGTCATGATCTCGTGGTCCGTGAGTTCAAGCCCCACATCGGGCTCTGTGCTGACAGCTCAGAGCCTGGAGCCTGTTTCGGATTCTGTGTCTCCCTCTCTCTCTGACCCTCCCCCATTCATGCTCGGTCTCTCTCTGTCTCAAAAATAAATAAATGTTAAAAAAAATTTAAAAAAAAAGAAAATAGACAGTTAAGATTCAATGGGTATTGTTTTGAGTTTGAAGTCTTGGTTTCGACGCAATTGCAATATGTTGTCATCCTTTAGATTGACATAACTTTTGGGGTGTTGGCTCGTGATTTCAGGCTCGTGCTATCTTGGAATGGGAGTTGAAGCACCTTTTGGTCATGGGGACTGACCAAAGGGTCGGTGAAATAAGTTTTCAGCCTAATGATATCTAAATTTGCGTTAACGGTTAAGTATTATATTGGAGGGTGCCTGGCTGGCTGAGTCGGAGGACAGCGTGACTCATAATCTCTGGGTTGTGACTTTGAGCCCTGTGTTGGGGGTAGAGATTTCTTAAAAGTAAAATCTTAAAAAAAAAAAAAAAAAAAGGAACGTAGATTATTATGTTTGTAGGAATCATGTACCAGACTACTCTTCCAAATGTGGAGATAATTTTACCTTACAAGTTAAGCTTAGCTCTTAACTTATTAACAAATGAGCTTTGGGGCGCCTGTGTTGCTCAGTTGGTTAAGTGTCTGACTTCGGC
>NW_025543567.1:0-85885 GCF_018350155.1 Leopardus geoffroyi
CTGCCTCTCTCTCTGTGCCCCTCCCCTGCTCATGCTTTGTCTCTTTCTCCTTAAAAAATGAATAAACATTAAAAATAACAATAATAATAATAATTAATAATAATAATAACAATAAATAATAAAGTTCTCTCAGCAGGTTTACTGTAGCTTTCAATATACAGGCCTTTCACCTCCTTGGCTAAGTTTATCCCTAAGTATTTTATTCTTTTGGATGCTACTTTTTTTTTTTAGTGTTTCTTTATTTTTGAGAGAGAGCGAGCATGAGCAGGGGAGGGGCAGAGAGAGAGGAAGAGAGAGAGAATCTGAAGCAGGCTCCGTACTATCAGTACAGAGCCCAACACGGAGCTCGAACTCAGAAACCGCGAGCTCATGACCTCCGCTGAAGTTGGACGCTTAACTGAGCCACCCAGGCACCCCTGGTTTTGATGCTATTGTAACACAGAATATTTAACCTTTTGTTTTGGGATTGTTCATCGGTAGTGTTTAGAAAATACAGCTAATTTTCACGTATGGGTTTTTGTATCCTGCAACATTGCTGAATTTATTTATGGCTGCTAACAGTTTTCTTGTGGAGTTTCTAGGGTTTTCGGGGCATAAGATCACCCGAGATCATTTTACTTCTTTCTTTCCGATTTGCATACCTTTGGTTTCTTTTCCTTGTCCTAATTCATCTGGCTAGAGCTTCCAATGCTACGTGAAGTAAAAGAGGCGAGCAGAGGTGTCTTTGTCTTGCTCTTGACTTTGAAGGAAAAACTTTCAGTCTTCCACCATCGCATGGGATGGTAACTCTGGGTTTTTCATACATGACTTTCATACGTGACCGGTAGTTTCTTCCTGTTCTTAGTTCGGTTAGAGTTTTTTATGATGAACGGGTGTTGAATTTTGCTACATTCTTTTTCTGTATCAGCCGCGATGCCCATGTGGTACTTTTCTCTTCGTTATGTTAATGCTGGTGTCTTGCGTTGGTCGGTTTTTGTGCCTTGAACCCTCGCTGCATCTTAGCAGTAAATCCTGCTTGGTCATGGCGCTTGTGGAGCTCTCCAGATCCTGCCGAATTCTGTTTGCCAGTGTTTTGTTGAGCCTTCTGATGGAGTCACTCTTTGGAGACATTGGTCTCCAGTGTTTGTGTCATGACTTGCTTGGCTTTGCTTTCCAAGGTAATGTCGGCCTCATGCAATGCAAGTATTCCCTCCTCTTCCATTATTATTATTATTTTGGAAGAATTTGAGGAGGATTGGTGTTAATTCTGATTTTTGTCGAGTCTTTCTTTCTCTTTTCTCTCTTTTATTTTTTTGCTCTTAGTCAGTCTGGCTTAAAGGTTTGTCAATTCTGCTGATCTTTTAGAAGACTCAACTCTCTTGGTTTTGTTAAAACCTACCCTTGTATTTCTTCTCTTTCTTTTATCTCTGCTGTGGACATTGCGATGAACCTTCCTTCTGCTAGCTTTGGGGTTTTGTTTTGTTCCTCTGTAGTTCCTCGAGGTGTCAAGTTAGACTGTTGATTGGAGACCTTCCTTGTAGTTTGAACATAAGCACTTCCAGCTGTAAATGCCCCTTGTACCCTGCTTTCTTTACATCCCCTGGATTTTGATACATTGCCTTTTCCTTTCCATTTGTCTCAAGATACTTGCTGATTTCTCTTGTGATTTCTTCTTTGACCCGTTGGTTGTTGGAGGCTGTGTATGGTTTGGGGCACCTGGGTGGCTCAGTCAGTTGAGTGTCTCTCTTTTTAATTTTATATTATAAATTTATAAATTTACATATATTTTAATAATTATAATATATTTTATAATTATATTTTTTTTAAATATAATTTATTGCCAAACTGGCTTACATACAACACCCAGTGCTGGTCTGGTCCCAACAAAAGCGTCCAAGCGCCCTCCTTAATGCCCATCACCCATTTAGCCCATCCCCCCACCCACCTCCCCTCCAGCAAACTTCAGTTTGTTCTCTGAACATAAGAGTCTCTTATGGGGGCGCCTGGGTGGCTCAGTCAGTCGAGGGACCGACTTTGGCTCAGGTTATGATCTCACGGTTCATGAGTTCGAGCCCCACGTTGGGCTTTGTGCTGACAGCTTGGAGCCTGGAACCTGCTTCGGATTCTGTGCCTCCCTCTCTCCCTGTCCCTCCCCCACTCGTGCTCTGTCTCTCCAAAAATATATAAGCGTTGAAAAAAAAAAAGAGTGTCTTATGGCTCAGGTCATGATCTCACAGTCGTGGGTTCAAGCCCCGCGTCAGGCTCTGTGCTTATCAATCTGATGGGTGTTCGAGAGCAGCCACTGTGGGGACCCTTGAAGCAGAGGAATTTTATTCTCCTGAACAGGTTACTGTTTCAGCCAGAATAGAGAGACCAGGTGAGGTTTTAGGCAAGTAACACTGCAGGCACCCTGTGCGGCAGGCTCTGTGCTCAGCACATGGTGTGCGTTACCTCGTTCAGTCTTCCCGCAGCCCCATGAGGCAGGTGCTGTTCCTATACGCCCTTCACCCAGCGAGAAAACTAAGGTTCAGAGAGGTGATGTGATTTGACTGTGGAAACACAATCAGTAGCCACAGTGGCCAGGATATGGCAGCTGGAGCTGAGATGGGGGGAAAAAAAGTCCTAAGCCAAAAGTCCAGCCATGGCTTCCTAGCTTTGTGGCCTTCAGTAGGCCAGTTTGCCTCCCGACCCTCAAGTTTCCACACCTGTAAACAGGGCCGGTTCCAGGGGTTTGGCTAGGTAGTTTTCAGACTTGGAAATGCTGCTGGCGAAGCCCAGCTTAGAGCTCGCTGAGCTCAGAGGTCAGCGCTGTTCACGGGGCGAGTGCTGACTCGGTTGTGTGCGGCAGACACTGCAGGGCATGGCCAGGGATGCTCTGAGTTCTGTTTTCCCCTCCAGGAGGCAACCGCAAGGAAGGGGAGAGGGGCATGGAGAGCCTGCGATCGTTCTCTGGTGGGTGCACTGCTGAGCTGGCCTGGCTGAGGCCGAGTAGGCCACGGGGCAGCCAGGAAGGGAGCGGCTGCTCATGGAAGGGGTTGGATTCAGAACTGCTCCTGTTACCGCATGTCACAGCCCTGGCGATGCAGAGCTGGGACCGGCCTTTGAGGTCATCTCTCTTGGCCTCCTCAACCTCAAGGTGGGGAAACTGAGCCTCTAGAAAGGAGAAATGCATGGCTAAAGCCCCATGGTGACGCTGGGCAGACTGGGGGCCAGAATCCAGCAAAGCAGAAGGGTGTTCAGGCCACTGGAGAGTCATCTCTGTGAGCAGAGGCACGGCTGCCCTTTCAGCACTGTGTCCCTCACTCCTGGTGCATCAGGGGCGCTCAAAAAAGATATGTTGAGCACGTGAGGATAGTAGGAAAACACACCCCCCAGGGAGTCAGACAGCCTGGAATTCGGTGTCTGCTCTGGGCCAGCTTTACTTCTCTGGGCAAGTTTGCTTCACTTTGCTGAGCCTCGGTTTCCCAAATTGAGATCACAGACCCAACTGGTAGGTGCCTGAGCAGGGATTGGAACCCAGAGCTGCTAGATTCCAGGCCTGATTTATCACTATACCTTCCTGATTCTTTTATATACTTGTTTCCCCTTCTGTCCTTCCTTCCTTCCTTCCTTCTTTTCCTTTCTTCTTTCTTTCTTTCTTTCTTTCTTTTCTTTCTTTCTTTCTTTCTTTTTTTCTTTCCTTCCTTCCTTCCTTCCTTCCTTCCTTCCTTCCTTCCTTCTCTCCTTCCTTCCAAAAATATTTATTGAGTACCTGCTATGTGCTAGGCACTGTTCTAGTCTCCATGGATACAGAAGTGAACAAGATAGGTGAGGCCCTGGCCTCAGGGAATTTATATCTTAGAAGAAGGTAATAGTAAGCAAGTAAACAAGACAGGAATAGCATATGTACCCAGAAGGGACTGTAACGTGGTGTGAGTGGTGTCAGGGGAGGGCTGTGTCAGATAAGGGACTCAAGGAAGATGACATTTCGTGTGACACCTGAGAAGAACCAGCCAGGCAGAGGGCCTGAAGAAATAATTCAGTAAAACATGATGCTCTCACAGGCCACAGGCCTCAGACTTGCAGAAGGCGCCATGAGGAGGGCATGGAAGGAGAGAAGTTATCAAAGCACCCCAGATGGCCTCAGAGGGCCAGGAAGGACGACGCGGCCCTTGGGGATGACCACACCCTGGGTCGCGTTTGGGTCTCCCCGTCCAACTGCCTCTGCCCTTCCAGGTGAAGCAGATCATGGAGGAGGCAGTCACACGGAAGTTCGTCCACGAGGACAGCAGCCACATTATCTCCTTCTGTGGTGAGTCCATGGACCCTGACCTGGAAAGGGGCTTCTTTCTCTGTGGGCTGCCTTGGGGGAGTGGCATCTTTGTGCAAGGATTCTCACACCGTGTTTTGACTTTGTGACTCTGAAGTTATTTTTGGATTCCCGGTGGGCTCTGTGAGGGAATTTGGAACCACGGAGAAGTCGAGAGAAGAAAGGAAGAATGGCCTGTGTACCCAGCAAGAGTTAGTCACTGCTGACGCTGGAGGGACTGTCTTCCCCTCGTGTGGGCTCAGTTCACGGCTACCCATCCCCCTAGTGACGTTGGTCTTGCATGTGACGACAGACTCTGCACCCTTTCCTCACCCTGCCTGTGGCTGTTGCCAAATGAAGGGGGAGGATGGACGGGCTTTAAAGACATAGGGAATCGGGAGCCATTGATCCATCCTAAGGGATCATGTCCAGCTGGCTCAGCAGAGGACCAGGCCCAGGGCTCGGAGCTTGACTTGTATCCTTGAACCAGCTGTGCTCACAAGATTCCAGAAATAAATAACCGTGCTGCCAGGTTCTTAACTGTCCTTCCACAATGGCTACAGACACGTGTTTTACGTGTCCCCACAGTCAGGGTTCAGCTTCTAATCCATGTGTATGTATAAGCAGGGATGTTTCTTTCTGCCTGAAAACCTTTTCATTCCATGACTGGAGTGTCTCGCAATGGAGGACGTGCTGTATCTCCCCTCTCGCGCTCTTGGCTCCGAGGAGAGGCCAGAGCGAGGAGACCTGGTCGGCCCTCAGCTTCATCCAGATGGCTGGAGGCACTACCCATGGGAGCACATGCCGTGACCTTGGAGCCCACTGCTGTCAGTTTAGCCCCTTTGCAGCCAGGCAGACCTGGGTTCAGATCCCTCCTCTGCCATTTGTTTGTTGGCTGACCTTGGCAAAAAAAAAAAAAAAGAAAAAGAAAATTAAGTTTATTTGGAGAGAGAATGTGTGGGCAGAGGGAGGGCAGAGAGAGAGGAAGAGAGACAGAGAGAATCTCAAGCAGGCTCTATGCTGTGAGCACAGAGTCTGATGCGGGCCCCGAACCCATGAACCATGAGATCGTGACCTGAGCTGAAGTCGGACGCTTAACCGACTGAGCCATCCAGGTGTCCCCAAGTTTCTTTTTAAAGTGAGATATGTTTATTTAAATTACATATATGTGTGTGTGTGTGTGTGTGTGTGTTTATATACTTGTATGTGTATATATAGGTGTATATATATATATATATACGTCTGCATATGTACATGTGTATATACACATAAATGTTAACGTGAGAATGTATATATGCCTAATTTTTTTTTTATCCTGGACATCTCTATTTGCAAAGAAAATAATAGGCATACTTCAGAGTGTGCGACCATGCTCAGCCGTTGAAGATTTAGAGGAATAGAACGGGATAAAAATCATCATTCTCTAACTCCAACCCCAGAGTTTGGATGAGGGAGGAAGGGTGATGTTACCGCAGGGTGAGGCCTGCAGGGGCTCCCTGTGGTGTCTCTGCTCCATTGTGCCTTATGAGCCATTGTCAGAAAGACTCGAGGCATGTCTCCAGTGCTTGAACAGTTAATTAACTTATTGCAGTCTAAACAAAAGTGTAGTGTGTGCAAGCAAAAATGAAGATATTTCAGAGAGGCTCACCCAGAATTTATTAAACCCATGGGCAGATTAGGCAATAGGGTGGGCATCCGTTCAAAGCCAAGTAATCTCTGGGGCACCTGGCTGGCTCATTCAGTAGAGCACGTGACTCTGGAGCTCAACGTTGTGAGTTCAAGCCCCACGTTGGGCGTGGAGCGTCCTTAAAAGAAAAACTATAATCATAACGTTTTGAAAAAAGTCAAATAATTGCCAACAAAAATAAACCAAGACAAGCAATTGCACCAAACCTCTCAGTATTTCTCCTTGTGTGCAACACAACCTGGGCCAGGCTCTTAACCCTGAGACTGCTGGAGTATTCCTTCTGTGGAGTCACAGTAACTAGAACGCTCACTTCTTGGGTTTTTTCCACAAGGATTAGGTAAGGTAAACCTTAACACTGGTCTCACACCCAGCAGATACCCAATAAGGAGTAGCTCTTATAAAATGCTCAGTTTTTCCATCAACATCGATTATGATCCTATGATATACCAGAGTGAGCTCCCTCCCAGTCTGCTGTGTAAGACAGAAGATAAGAAAATACTCAATAAAGCGCTGCTGAAAGTACCCGAAATAAGACTGGGGCCATCAGAATGGCCTGCACAGGGACTGTTTCCCGGGGGAAGGGGGATGGGGGGGGACACTAAGGCCCAGAGAGGGAAAGCGATTTGCCTGAGGTCACATAGCAAGTTAGTGATAGAGCCCAGGCTGCTGCCCAGGTCTCCTGCTCTGAGCAGGGCTGGGCGGGGTGTCCAGGGGAAACAGACATGGGAAGATGATGACAGTCCTCTCTCTTCAGATCCGTTGTGGCGGCACAAGTGTTGTGAGCACACTTTGGGCTCAGACCTGGGTTTGGATCCCAGCTCGTCTGGGTGGCCCTGGGCAATTCAGTTCCCCTCTTAGGGCCTCAGTGTCCACATCTGAGAAATGGAGATGGTGTTCCTTTCTTCCTTGGCTGTGGCAGAGATGGAATGGGATCCATAATGTTAGCGGTTCCTGGCATCACAATAGTGGTGACGATCATGTGATTCTTCAGCTCAGATAAAGCCCACCAGTCCTGTGGTCAGCCTCCCCTCCCTCACTGACAGGAGTAATAGCTAACGTCCCTAAAGCACTCACTCTGTGCCCAACTATGTGAAGCGCTTGCCATGCATTTTCCCCACCTCGCTTGCTGCAACCACGTCAGATGCCTGTTCGTACTGTCCCCGTTTCACAGATAAGGATACTGAGACACAGAGAGAGGAAGTCATTGCCCAAGGTCACGCAGCTGGTTAGTGTCTGGGAGAGGATATGAACACAGACAGTCTGACCCCGGGCAGCAAACACAGGTTAACTGCTAAACTCTCCTCCCTTTTGAGGGAGTGGAAGGCAGAGAGACGTACGTGATTTTCTTTGATGCTTTCGTGGATTTTGCGATTCTGGGGCACCCCGCTCTCCAAGACACCTCTGTGTGGCTGAAGACCTGAGCTGGGCTGGGTGCTGGGGAGCACGGGTAGGGCAGGGCCTGCTGACCATCGTGTCCCTGCAGCGGCTGTAGAGGCCTGCGTCCTGCATGGGCTGCGGCGGCGGGCGGCTGGCTTTCTGCGCAGCAACAAGATTGCAGCTCTCTTCATGAAAGTGGGCAAGAACTTCCCACCGGCCGAAGAGCTGAGCCGCAAGGTACAGGACCTGGAACAGCTGATGGAGAGCGCGTGAGTATGGAGCATGGGGTATGGGCTGGAGCGTTCCTGCAGGGGACAGTCCAGGCTCCTCCCTGAGCTCTGCCAGAACCCGCACCTCCTGGCACTGTCTGCACTCTCCTTTCGCTCCTCAAACCCACCAGACTCTTTCCTACCCCGGGGCCTTTGCACATGCTCGACCTACCACCCGGTTCACACGCCTCACCTTCCAGGGCTGGTGCCTTGTCATCATTCAGGCTTTCCCCCAGTTAAGGGTAAACTCCAACCCTCGCCCCATTTCTCTTACATATCACTGCTTATTTTCTCTCCTGTGGTTATCACCACCTCTAATTATTCATTCCTTTGTGTACTTTTTACTTGATTGTTGTCTATCTCTCCTCCTTGGCTCTGAACTCCATGAGAACAGGCCACTAAAATCTGTTATTCCCCATTTTGTCCCCAGTGTCTGGACAGTGCCCAGCACCTGGTAAAATGCTCAAGAAATGATTGTTGAATGAGTAAGTGTCTGCTGTTAGCCAAACCCATTCCGCATGCAGGAAGACCAAGTTTAATGAAACTACTGTGGTCTCCATCTGCATGGATCAGATACTGACACTGAGGCAACAAGGGGAACGGTGACTTCACTCACACGTCTGGAGGGCTGATTTCCTGGGGGGGAGGGCTCAGGGCCTGAGGGCATGTACGGGAGAACCTCCCACCAGAGTCCCGACCACACAGTTTGACTCTACGCCAGAGCCGCGGTCTGGAGCCTGGTCAGGTCTGGCAAAGAGGTTTCAGCTCCCGTTGGTGCTAGCAGCCGCCCACAGGACCTTGTTGTGAAAGATTCCGGAGCCGTGATTGGGCTTCACGGGAAAGAATGTGTGGACTGATTCGCCGTGTGTGTGACGGGCAAGAGAAGGGAGAGAGAGGCGCACATGCTGTGTGTGCCGTGGGTGATCACTCCTCCTCAGCGGGTGGGAGATGGTCCTTTCCCTCCCTTGCAGGCTGTGCCAGCCCAGAGCTGCTGGCCAGAACTGTGGGACGGGCAAGGCTGTGGACTTAGCATCACCGCCTCCCTTTCGGAATCAGACTCCTCAGCCACTTGGTCTTCAAGGTGCCTTCCAGTCCGCATGCTAAATTCCCAAGTGTTTGCTGATAACTTCGAAAGGGAGCGATTTCCATGGGCCTTCCATAATATCGGGAATGACTTTCTCATGGAGGAATTAGAGATACCCATGCCAGGTGGTAAGGGAGAGCCATTCATTTCATTCATGCAATCGCTCATTCATGAGAGAGGGAAGGGGAGAGAGGGAATGAGAGAGAGAGATGAAGAGAAGTATCGCTATGAGAATCTGGCTTGCCCATCAACAGTATATGAAGGTGTCTGTTTTACCGCATCTTCACACTCACTGGGTGTTATCATTTTTTCAACACGTCACCCACTTGCCAGGAGCAATGTGGGCTTTTGTTGTTGTTTTAGTCGCTGTTCCTTCATTCCCTAGAGAGGTTGGGCATTTTGCTGTTTGCACATTGGTCCTGTTGGATCTCCTTTTTTGCGAATATTCCTCCTCCTTCTGTACTGGTCTTGAAGGCGAAACCAGATTCAGGGCCTCCAGGAGAATGTGCGGAAGCTGCCGAAGCTGCCCAGCCTGTCCCCACTTGCCATCAAGCACCTGTGGATCCGCACTGCTTTGTTTGAGAAGGTCCTGGACAAAATTGTGCATTACCTGGTGGAAAACAGCAGGTGAGTGAGAAAGAGCAGCCGCCGTGGCGTGCTCTGGCGCCACCTTCTGGCCATTTTGGGAACTGCACCCTATGGCACAAAGCAACTTTCTTTTCTCTCCTGTTGACGTGCACTTGATTTGAAAGCAGTTAGATAAAGGCCTTCTGGATGTTTGCCTCTAAATGAGCCCAGCTTAGAACCTGGGACTATTCAGGTGCTTCCTGCTAATATAGGATCTTCAACTTTGGAATGAGGAACAAGGATCTTGCAATCTTAGGGATCTTTTTCCTCCCATGAATGAAGCCTACAGTCTACTTGCTAACTGTGGTCCTAGAAGAGTCATGTAGCTTCTCTGTGTCTCTGCTGCTCTTTTAATAAATGGGACAGGGATTGTTGCCATTCTGGAGAAGAGGTGAGAAGGGGAGTTAGTGAGTACACAGTGTTTTGGAAATGTATGATACTTTTTTTACATTTTCTATTCTAGCTCAGATTAACCTGGTGTAAAGGTTTTAGACTATGAGTACTCTTGGCAAGCATTCATCCATGCATTCACTCATCCAGTAAATATTTAATGGGCACCTACCATGTGCCAGGCACTAACTGAGATGTTGGAGGTACCTTGGTCTTAACTGTCATGTTAAGAGCTTGGATATTATGCTAAGAGCACAGAGGAGCCAGTGAAGAATGTGGGCTTTTGTATAACCTGAGACTCTTCATGGCTAACACTCCTTCCAGCCGTAGACAGATGGGGAGAGAGAGATAGACAGGGGGAGTGGGAAAGAGGAAACACGATGAGGGAAATATCTGAGAATCTCCTCATCTCTCGGTATATGAAAGTGCCTGTTTAACCACATCTTCACATGCAGTGGGTATTATGATTACCTTGTATTCTTTGCCTGTTTGCTAGGAAAATATATATGAAAGGAGAGAGCAGAGTCCTTCCTCTCACGAACCTCACATAGTTGCAGGGAAAACAGGAAAATAGTAATTGTGGTAATATGTGGTGAGTATTCCAAGTCAGGTGGGTGGTGTTTTAACTTCCTCTGGGTGGTCAGGAAAAGAATCCTGGAAGACATGGCAGTTAATCATCAGTTTGAAGGGCACGTAGGCATTAACCCGGTGAAGTGGGTAGGGAAAAGAGTGTTCCCAGCCAAGGGAATAGCAGGTGCAAAGGCCAGGAGGCAGGAGACAAATTGGAAGAAATCCAGGCTCTGGAGTGCAATTAATCTCTTCACCTTCTAGTAAAATGTGATATGTCTCTGCCCCGTGCCCTCGCATGGGTGCGGGCCTCCGGAGCTAATGCCTTTGGCATATGACCTTGTGTTTTCTGCTGAATGAGTCGGTAGAAGGAATGAGTAATTTATTTGAGCAGCAATGCCAAACTATCTCTTTATTTTTTTTTGTCTAAACTTTTTATTTTTTTGATTCGCATAGAAGTTGTAACATTAGCGCAAAGAGTTCTCGCCTGCCCTCAGTGATCACATCCTACATAACCATAGTACAAATACCAAAACAGGAAATTGACGTTGGTACAATACTGTTAACTAAACTACATGCTTTATTTGGATTTCACTAGTCTTTACGTACACTCATTTTTTTCTGTCTAGTTCTATGGAATTTTGGCATAGTTAAATTCAGTATAAATACATATATGTATTATTTAATTAAATGTATTATTTAACACTTTAATAAAAATTACATACGTATATGTATTATACTCATAGTATAAATACAGTCTATAATTCTGTGTAACCAACACCACCACAGTCACGACACAGAACTGTTCCAGTGAAACCTACCACCCCAAAGAAGCTCCCTCAAGCTGCCCTCGATGGTCACATCTTGCCCCCAGTCCCACCTGCTAGTTTTTAAGGTACTCTTTCCAAGGTTTATGATCATGCAACGGTGCTGGTTTTCAGCATAGAGACTGAGTGGCAGAGTGGAAAGTGTCTTGAAGTTTTACCTTCAGATCTGACACCAAAATGGATACACTTGCTGCTGAGAATGCACAGAGCATGTCCGTTCGGCTTCAGCCAATATCCTGGTGGATAGAAGATTCCTCTGGGGTCAAATTACAGTGATGTTGCCACCCCTTAGCAAGAACTCCCTGGTGTCAGAGTCTGTGCTGTTGCTGTAAAAGCAGGTCAATATTTAATCCTCCCAACAGCCTGGGCAGGTGAGTTCTGTCATTCTTGTCATTTTATAGCTGAGGACACTAAAGCTCAGAGAGGGTAGTCGTCACATGCCCAGGGACACACAGTGAGAGTGGGAGTGGCCGACCTGGGCTCCCACTCAGTCTGCCTCGCTGCAGATCCTGTGTTCTTAGACCCCTGCTGTAGGATGGGAACACCCAAGCCGGCTGGGTATAGCTTGCATCCACCTGCTGTGTGGCCTCCAAGAAGTCACTTACCCTCTCTGAGCCTGACATCCCTTGGGAAGGTAGAACAAGGTCCTTTCCAACTCTAAAATTCGGTTCCTAGCTTGCAGGAGTTTGCAGAGAATTAGGAGGCACTACACAACAACTCAAACAAAGAAGCAAAACCCATAAACACTCAGCACAAACATTGTCTTGCCCATATGACAAGTTATTTTGAAGAGCCAGAAGCCAGGGGGCGCTTGCGAGCACGTCAGGCCCGCGTCATCCACATAGTTATCCGCGCAGGAAGTCCTGTTAATATAGCTTTTCCGTACACACCACAGCTAAAAAGCCTTTTATTGCCTCAATAATATTAGAAGAGCTGACATCATCTGAGCTCCCAAGCCACTTGGCGCCTGAAATGGAAGATGTGATAGAAGCTGCTAGAAGCAGCCAGAAGCAGCCTTCTAATTACTATTCCCGTTACTCTCATTAAGGCTGTATCACAGCCATGTATTAAGCAGTTACGTGCCAAGCATGGTACTAAGTACCCACATCTGTTGTCTCTTTCAAAAGTCCCCTTTTTTTTTTTTTAATGTAAGTAAGCTTCACACCCAGCGTGGAGCTCAACGTGAGGCTTGAACTCACGACCCTAAGATCAAGACCTGAGCTGAGATCAAGAGTCAGACACTTAACTGAACCATGCAGGTGCCCCCTCTAAAGTCCTTCTGATGGCCCTAGGATATATGTTTTTATTACCCCCATTTTACAGATGGGACATTTGAGGCTTACAGCGTTAACTGGGTAACAAGAGGGAGGCTGAACTCAGTCTGTTCTTAAGCATCAGGTCAGTGTCAATTGTGCGCCCTCTGCTGGTTACCATCCAGACCTGCCTGTCCTTTTCTCTTACTAGTAAATACTATGAGAAGGAAGCCCTCCTGATGGACCCGGTGGATGGCCCCATCCTTGCGTCTTTGTTGGGTAAGTGGTCCAGGGCTCTGAGCTTCATCTGGATCTCTGATGTTGGCTCACTAGTGCACCTCCTAAGGGCCTCTCTCGTTTCCCTCTAGCCTTCTCCATCAAAACTTACCTGTTCCCTGGCTCTTGCTCTCAGGGTCTTGTGCTGGACTCTCCTTAGCAGGACCCTGGGGCATACTCACTGGCTGGAGGGGAGAGGCAGTGAAGGTGGTGGCCCATCTGGGGGTAGACAGGAGGGTAGACTTTCAGGGCTATGGATTCCCAGTCCCCGTATGCTCCACAGTGGGGCCCTGTGCCCTGGAGTACACCAAGATGAAGACTGCCGATCACTTCTGGACTGACCCCTCGGCCGACGAGCTTGTCCAGAGGCACCGCATCCACAGCTCGCACCTGCGGCAGGACTCACCCACCAAGCGTCCAGCCCTCTGTGTGAGTAGGGGTGGACTCTGGGGCCCTGGGAGGGAGTTGGGCTGAGTGCCAGACTTGGTGTGGAGGTGGAGAATGGAGTGGGACATTGAGGGTCACCGCAGGCCTCACCCTCCACCTCCCCTCACCCTGCCAGATCCAGAAGAGACATTCAAGTGGCAGCATGGACGACCGACCATCCCTTTCTGCCCGTGACTATGTTGAGTCCCTGCACCAGAACTCCCGGGCCACACTCCTCTATGGCAAGAACAACGTTCTGGTTCAGCCGGTGAGAGATATCTGGGACCCAGATCTTCCACAGGGGGTCTGGCTTCCGGTTATACAGGAGGCGTTCCCTCTGGTTCCAGGCTGCTCATCCATTCATCCATCCATCTATTCACATCTCCATCTCTCCATCCATTCATCCATATGACAACATTTGCTTCTATCCATCCATCCATCCATTCACCTACCTACCTGTCTTTACTTCTACCCATCCATCCATCTGTCCAGCCACCTATCCATCCATCTTCCTACCCAGGTTTTCATCCATCCATTCATCCATCCATCCATCCATCCATCTTTATATCCACCCACCCATCCATCCATCCATCCATCCATCCATCCATCCATCCACCCATCCATCCATCCACCCACCCATCCATCCATCTTCCTACCCATGTTTACTTCCATCCATCTAACTACCCATCTATCCATCTACCCATCCATCCATCAATCCACCCACCCATCCATCCATCTTCCTACCCATGTTTACTTCCATCCATCCATCCATCCATCCATTCACCCACATACCTGTCTTTACTTCTATCCATCCATCCACCCATCCATCCATGCACCCACCCATCCATCCATCTTCCTACCCATATTTACTTCCATCCATCCAACTACCCATCCATCTATCCATCCACCCATCCATCCATCCATCCATCCACTCGTCCATCCATCCATCTTCCTACCCATGTTTTCATCCATCCATCCATCCATCCATCCATCCATCTTTATATCCATCCATCTACCCATCCATCCATTTATCCATCCACCCATCTTCCTACCCATGTTTACTTCCAGCCATCCATCCATCCACCCAGCCATCCATCCATCCATCCATCCATCCATCTTCCTACCCATATTTACTTCCATCCATCCAACTACCCATCCATCCATCTATCCATCCACCCATCCATCCATCCATCCATCCATCCACCCATCCATCCATCCATCCATGCACCCACCCATCCATCCATCTTCCTACCCGTGTTTACTTCCATCCATCCATCTACCCATCCATCCATCCATCCATCTACCCATCCATCCATCTTACTACCCATGTTTACTTCCATCCATCCATCTACCCATCCATCCATTTATCCATCCACCCATCCATCCATCCATCCATCTACCCAGCCAGCCATCCATCCATCTTCCTACCCATATTTACTTCCATCCACCCACCCATCCATTCATCCATCCTTTTTTACATCATCCATCCATCCATCCACTCATCTTTACATCCATCCACGCATCCATCCACCCATCCATCCATCTTCCTACCCATATTTACTTCCACCTACCCATCCATCCATCCACCCATCTTTACCTGCATCCATCCATTTGTCCATCCATCTATTTAATTACCCATTTATTTTCCAGTCCATCTCTCCACCCACCTGTCCACCTAGCTGTCCATCCATCCATTCTCTTTTGTTATCACTCACTCATTCAGCAAGTATTTATACTGAGCTTTCCTTGTGCTGGATGCTTGGGATATCAGGATAAATATCTTCATGGTTGAGATATTTTTTAAATGTTTATTTTTGAGAGAGAACATGCATGGGGGAGGGGCAGAAAGAGGGGGACGAAGGATCCAAAGTGAGCTTCACCCTGACAGCAGAGAGCCCAATGCGGAGTCGAACTCACGAGTTGTGAGATCTCAACCTGAGCTGAAGTCAGACGCTCAACCAACTGAACCACCCCGGCGCCCCCTTCACAGTTGATATTTATGGAGTGCTTTCTTTGTGTCAAGCACCATGATAAGTGCTTTTAACTATATTAATTCATTTAAAGCTCCCAGCAACTATTTGATGCAAGTAGTGTCATCCAAGATGATAACGCTGAGATGTGCACAGGGGGGAGTAATGCTTTGAATTCAGGCTGCCTGATGTGGGAGTTGAATCATTTATCAATCACCTCTAGGCCTGGCTGGTGCAAGCCCCAGAGATGGGTGGTGAGCCAGGCACACGAAACCCCTACCCTCATGGAGTAGATACCCCTCTGCCTTTCCCTTCCTGAAACTGTGTGGATCAGTGTGGTGTTTGGGCTCAGCTGGGAGGAAGCAGAGGAAGCTGCCAGTCGCTCTAGCTCTGTGGTCGCAGTTGTGATCACGGGGTGACCCTGAGCGAGTCACTTCTCCCTGTGAGCCTTAATGTCCACATCACAATGGGTACAAGATCCTACCTCCTCAGATCTAAGAAGCTATGGATTTAAGATGCTCCATTTTTAAACATAACCATCAGGAAGTAAAAAAACGATACTAAGTTCTAGAAGATGTTTTCTCATTACTTGGAAATTTTATTTGACACTTTTTGAAAGAGTTCTTTGAGCTCTTTGATTTGGATAAAAGGAGTTTTGTTTTTTGTTTTTTAGGGGTGCCTGGGTGACTCAGGTGGTTGAGTGTCCAACTTGGATTTTGGCTCAGGTCATGATCTTGTGGTCTGTGGGATCGAGCCCTGCATCAGGCTCTAGGCTGGCAGTGTGGAGCCTGCTTGGGATTCTGTCTCTCCCTCTCTCTCTCTGCCCCCTCCCAGCTCACTCTCTCTCTCTCGAAGTAAATAAATAAACTTAAAAAAAAAAGTAAAAGGGTTTTTTTTTAATCATACATTGCTTTTTTAACTATGCGTAAGGGAACTTATAACTGACATTCATTAGTTAAGACAGTCCTAAAATTTCTTCACATTTCAGGGTTTAATTTTCTATATCAGTTTTTGACTTAGAGTCATCACTGCTTGTATTTTTCTAGTAAATACTGTTTTCTTTTCTTTTCTTTGTGAGAGAGAGAGAGAGCATGTGCACTTGCACACACAGAGAGAGAGAGAGAGAGAGAGAGAGAGAGGGAGAGAGAATCCCAAGGAGGCTCCGTGCCTAGCACAGAGCCCGATGTGCAGCTTGATCCCATGACCCTGGGATCGTGACCTGAGCCGAAATCAAGAGTCAGACACTTAACTGGACTGAGCCACCCAAGCACCCCCAAATACTGTTTACTGTTCCATCCAAAGAAGGGGTCAACACACTATAAACCCATGGGCCCAATGCAGTGCTCCACCTGTTTTTGCAAATAAAGTTTTATTGTAACAGAGCCGTGCCCATTACCTATCGTGTATGGCTGCTTTCACGCTGTAACGGCAGAGTTGAGTGGTCGCACCTGAGTCTGTATGTCTCACAGAACCAAAATTACTCCCCGTCTGACCCTTTATACAAAAAGCTTGCTGGCCTCTGATCAGGAGTGTAGGAGGCCCAGCGTTTCTCACAAGTGCACGTCCTTGGTTGTTGCTCTGCAAGGCCATCTGGAATTGTGGGCATGGCTGTAGTGGTGAATGTGTCTCCTCTGCCAATATCCAATCAGTGCTCTACTGCTCTGCTGCCCGTGTTTCTGCATACACAAAAACTTTTGAAGTCGAAGATGACTCACCGTCTAATTTTTCTGAAGACGTTTAAAACAGCACCTGTTCTCCGCATGTGAAGTAACAACATAGGAACAACTAGGACCGAGTTTGCAGGAGGTCAGGCAATGACCACTGTGTCACGATGGTGAGATGCCACCTGCTGTAAGATACATCCACACTTCAGGTACAGGAAAACATGGAAAACGTTCATGACCCGGGGCAGCAGTGCTCCGTCATGGGGCTGCAGGCATGAGTGGCTAACTTAAGACAGTGTGGGTAAAGCTGACACATGCTAGGTGCTCGGTAAATGTTGGCTGTCCATCTCCACATGTCGTTGAGGTGAATTTGCGTCCTTTATTTGTGAGGCTTGGAGAGACCCCCCCCTCCGCCACACCCCACCTGGGATAAAGCAGAGGGAGCTGCTGAGAAGTTCTGCAGGCTCGTGGGGAACACAGAGGGTCAGGCTGCTGGGCAGTGAGTATGGTGTGGGTGTTTGGAGGAGGAGATTCAGGATAACGTCTGTGGTTGGGGCATAGAACTCGGCTGCCCTCTTGTTCTCCCTTAAGACTGGCCAAAATGATGCCAGATAAATGACTCCTGTCAAGGAGAGCGTGGTGTTGGGACGCTTGGGTGGCTCCGTCAGGTGAGCATCTGACTTGATTCCAGCTCAGGTCATGATCTCATGGTTTGTGAGCTCAAGCCCTGCGTTGGGCTCTGCGCTGGCAGCACGGAGCCTGCCGGGGTTTCTCTCTCTCCCTCTCCTTCTACCCTTCTTCCCTCTCTCTCTCTCACACACAATAAATAAATAAGACATTTATTTATTTATTTTAATTTTTTATGTCTTTATTTTATCTTGAGAGGCAGAGTGCAAGCGGGGGCAGGGGCAGAGAGAGAGGGAGACACAGAATCTGAAGCAGGCTCCAGGCTCCGAGCTGTCGGCACAGAGCCTGACGCGGGGCTCGAACTCATGGACTGTGAGATCACGAACTGAACCGAAGTCCAACGCCCAACCGACTGAGCCACCCAAGCACCCCTAAAACATTGTTTAAAAAGGAGAGCGTGGTATTAAAGAGGGATAGAGCCCCTTCCTGATTCTAAAGAGTCCCCGGCTCTGCCCTTGCAGCAGGGCTTCCTGGACCTTGGTTGGGGGGTGGGTGGGAGTGTGAAAGTGCAGGGGGGCAGCTCTCAGAGGTGCATCTCTAGAACCCATCCTGGGTGGTTGGCTGCAGACTGCTTTACTTAGCATGGCCCCCTGGAAGGAGGTACAGGATCTTCCAAATGGTCATAGCCTTGGAGGGCATGACCCAACCCCTTGCATCTGGTTATGCCTCCTTGAGTCAGACGGCCCAGGGCCTATGACCACTGTGACTCTGGCACTTTGACCAAGCCTATGCCCTCCTCTCTCTGCAGAGGGATGATATGGAGGCCGTTCCAGGGTACCTGTCTCTACACCAGACAGCTGACGTCATGACCTTGAAATGGACGCCTAACCAGCTGATGAACGGGTCGATGGGGGACCTGGACTATGAGAAGAGGTAGGGCGCCGGGTCCTTCTCCCCCTTTGGCACAGGGAAGTGTGTGCTCTGTCCTTTGTGTCCTGCCCCGCCCCGCTGTTCTGTCTGGTTGTTGCGGCCACTTGGACCAGCCCCCCTGCAGCTGTGGCCTTATGGGTAACTCATTAGGAGGATCTGGAGACCAACTAGAAGAATCTTAGAATCTAATACGGGAATTAGGCAGGCCCTGGTCAAACACCACCCAGAGGGAGAAATCTTAACTAAGAGCTTGGGAGCCTGCAAATGGCAAATATTCCCCATCTGCTGCCGTCCTTCCCATCACTCCGTAAAGGAGGAAAGCTGGAGGTGTTGGTTGGTGGGCATCTGGTCCAGGGTTGTCTCCTGTGACCCTGGGATTTTCAAGACTCAGCAAAGGCTTTGGAGTCACACGCCGAAGACACATGGAAACCAAGGGTCCCCTGCTACAATCGTGTGTGTTCCCGCACAATTAGGGATGGCCCTAGGAGGAGCCCAAACAAAGGGAAGACTCAACCTGATTATTTCAGCTTGAGGAGTCTTGGCAGCTTTATATAAAATAAGGGCTCCTTTCAAGGAACATAACCAGAACACTGTTCTTGTGTTCTGTTTCATGTTAAGCTTCAGTGTGAGTAACACGAGGCCTGGGTGTGATTAATACCATTCTCTAAGCCACTTCCTGTGCAGAGGTGGCCATCTGTCTTCAGAGACGGTCAGTGGGAGGTAGAGTTGGTTCTAGGCTGAGCCGTATAATTCAGCTCTAGCTAGACTCCAGAGTTTCTGATCAAGAAGCCCTCACCAAAGAACAGCATGGGGCCCAGGAGATGCCCTTGGCCTGGGGCATTATTTCAATGGACTAGTTTTAAACCTCAGGCCTTCCGCAACCCCTCCCAGCTGAATCTGGATCACACGGAACCCTGAACCTCCTTTAAAGCATTTATAGAATTGCAGACACGTAATAAATCTGTGCCTATTTGTGTATCAGCTGTTGCTTCTAGACCTCAGTTCCGTGAAGGCAAGGCACTTGTCTTACTCATGTCTTCTCTTCGGCAACTGCCACAGATCCTAGTACAAAGTAGGTGCTTAGATAATCTCTGTGAAGCAAAGCAGGGAAGTTACCGGATTCAGTCATCAGATCTGAACAGAGCACCTGCTACATTCCAGGCACTGTGCTAGATACAAGAAACATAGCAGATGAACAGAAGGAGAGGAAAATCTTTACCCTCTCGGAGCTTCACTGTATTTACCTTACACTGAAGGAGACCACAATAAAACAGGTGTATGGATAAGTGTACGTTTTAGGCCCAAGTGCTTGCTTGTTTCTCATCCTGCTGGAAGATTTGGGGTGTGTCTGTCTCTCCCTGTCTCTGGGCTTCAGTCTCCCCTTCTATCAAATGAGAGGCCTGGACAACATGATCTTCCCAGAACTCAAAGGGTTTGCAGGGGCTCTCCATACACAGAAGTGTCTTCTGTCAAGTAGCACAACCCAAAGGCCCTGTTTGCTGTTTGGACTTACACCCAGGATTGTGTGGGCAGAAACCTTTTTGTTTTTAATTTTTTTAAACTTTTATTCATTTTTAAGATACAGAGAGAGACAGAGTGTGAAGGGGGAGGGGCAGAGCGAGGGAGATACAGAATCTAAAGCAGGCTCCAGGCTCTGAGCTGTCAGCCCAGAGCCCGATGCAGGGCTCAAACCCATGAGCCATGAGATCATGACCTGAGCTGAAGTTGGAGGTTTAACTGACTGAGCCACCAAGGTGCCCCAACTTTGTTTTTAACTTTTTTTTTAATGTTTATTCATTTCTGAGAAACAGAGTGTGAACAGGGGAGGGGCCGAGAGAGAGGGAGACACAGACTCTGAAGCAGGCTCCAGGCTCCAAGCCAATGCAGGGCTCGAACCCACGAACAGTGAGATCATGACCTGAGCCGAAGTTGGACGCTTAACCTACTGAGCCACCCAGGCACCCCTGGGCAGAAAACTATTTTTTCTTTAATTTAAAAAAAATTTTTTTTTACATTTATTTATTTTTGATAGAGACAGAGCACAAGTGGGGGAGGGGCCGAGTGAGAGGGAGACACAGAATCTGAAGCAGGCTCCAGGCTCCAAGCCAATGCAGGGCTCGAACCCACGAACAGTGAGATCATGACCTGAGCCGAAGTTGGACGCTTAACCTGCTGAGCCACCCAGACACCCCTGGGCAGAAAACTATTTTTTCTTTAATTTAAAAAAAAAATTTTTTTTTACATTTATTTATTTTTGATAGAGAGAGACAGAGCACAAGTGGGGGAGGGGCAGAGAGAGAAGGAGACACAGAATCTGAAGCAGGCTCCAGGCTCCGAGCTGTCAGCACAGAGCCCGACGCGGGGCTCGAACTCACAAACCGCGAGATCATGACTTGAGCGGAAGTCGGACACTTAACCGACTGAGCCACCCAGGTGCCCCTGGGCAGAAAACTTTTAATGTTGATATTTTGGAGAGGCATTGAGCCAAATGATTGCCAAGTACCTCCCACTCCTCCTCCAGCTCAGATCAGTGGGACTCCATCTTTCATCATTATCTTTTCCTCTGAGAACAGGCATAGCATAGGCGCATCAATATTTGCTTCCAACTGAGCCTGTACTTCCCAGGTCACTACTGAGGGGGCTAGAAACTTCCCCAGCCTTGGATTCTCAACCCCCCATCTATCCAGTGAGAGAGAAAAAGCTAAGGGTCAGAAACATGGTGGTTAGCCTATAGGATGTGGAGGTGCCCAGGGACTCTGGCATCTCTTTGGGGACCAAGAGACAACAAAGATAAGGGGTATGGTCCTTGTCTGAGGAGCTTCAGTACCTCTTCTCTTGTCCCAGCCAGCGCCCCCTCGTGTACAACCAGGGTCATAACTCCCCAGCTAGGTTTCCTCATGTCCATGAGGAAATATCACCGAAGAGTGGCTATTTGGGCTCTGGAGTCAGGCCGGACTTGGCTCAGATCTCAGCCCTGCTGTGTGGAACAGCTGAAACTCCCATACCCTGCTGATGGCCCAACCACTTGACAATCTAGTTTAGAAGTGTT
This sequence comes from Leopardus geoffroyi, assembly GCF_018350155.1. Lineage (NCBI taxonomy): Eukaryota > Metazoa > Chordata > Mammalia > Carnivora > Felidae > Leopardus > Leopardus geoffroyi. The sequence goes on from NW_025543567.1 coordinate 21,291, forward strand.
TTCTGACCTACCCCTTACCATGTGACCCAGCAGTTCTGGTCTAGGAAGTTGTTAAAACCTGTCAAATGAAATTAAAAGCTCAGCTCTTGCTCCTTCCCAGTTGAGCGATCTTGGACAACTTCGCCTTCCTGAACCTCAGTTTGTTCATCCGGTGTAAAATGGGGATGTGGTCATGGAACCTCCGAATAGGTGTACAGGAAGGAGTCGATGAGAAAATGCATGTAATACCCTTAGCAGGGAGACTGGAACCCAGAAAGGCCTCTCAGTCATGGGACTGTTGGTGTTAAGTTTACACAGATCCAAAGGGACTGTGGCCACAGAGATCCTCTTTGTTGGTGTGTGGTGGTAGCTGGAAAGTTGTTTTGTCTACTGGGCACCCTAGGGTATTCACCATTCACTCTGAATATTCTCGGAGCATCTTGCAGAAGTAAAGAAAACCCAGGCGCTGTCCAGTTCAGCACCTCTTGGGGGAGACAGGAGAAAACAGGCAACCGCAACCTGTATGATGGGTACAATGTGGAAGCCCAGGGAAGGACCTTCTGGCCAAGACTCGCCCGTGAGGGACTCAGCAGAGGCTGCTCAGAGGCTCTGAAAATGTTTGTGCACTCAGCTGCCCTCCAAGGATGTTCGCTCCATGGACCCTGGCGAGGCTGACTCTGGTACACATAGACCAGTGCAGGAAGGTCCCTTAGGAAGCTTCTGTTCCAACTTCCTCATGTTGCAGCTAAGGAAACTGAGGCCCAGAGAGGAGAAAGGACTGAGTCAGTATAATTGGTAAAGTGGGATTTGAAGTTTGACCTTGAAGCCTGTGTTGGTTCAGGTCCTCCAAGAAGCAGACCCAGACAGAATTAGACATGCAGCAGAGACTTAACGTGAGCGGAACCTGTGAAGGATGAAAGGGAAGAGCAGGAAGAGGCAGGCAGAATATTCAGAAGCTGGTTGACCCCTGTGAATGGGGAGGGGAAAGAAGGAAGAGAGAGTCTTATATGCTGCAGTTCTTAGCATGTTCAACCAGCTCAGCTGGGAGCCCCTGGGCTAAAGTTGACCATCAGAGGAGCCCCCCATCCCGCAGGAATAGGCCTACGCTGGTGCCCCCATGTGCCCGGGCCTGCTTGAGAGCTGCCCAAGAGAAGCATGGTCTTGGCACAAACATGACGGTGGATCTGGAGAGGTGGCCTCTGAAGCTGTTGGTCAGCTCTGGTCCCCACAGCAAGATCTTAAGGACACCCAAGCAGTGCATTCCCCTGACTGCCACAAAGCCCCAGTTCCTGTGAGCCCCACCTCCATGGTGTTCTGAGGGGAAAAGTGATCTGTTTCAATACAGCAGTAGGCTTTGATCTGAAAATGGAAAGAATAAAGTATGTAAGCACAGAGACCATGAGCCAAGTACTTTTTTCTGTATGAGCATTGTGTTGAGCCCTTCAAATATGTGATTCCATTTAACTGTCACAGCCGCACTGTGTGGTGGGTAATTATCATCCCCCGTTTTACAGAGGAGGAAACTGAGGCCCATAGAAGCCTTCACATCACACTGCTGGGACCTATGGGGTCAAAGCTGTTGAGTGGCTCTTCTAACCCCTCGGATGCATGGTGGTTTGGTGTTGGGGTCTGAGTCAAGATACTTAGATACCTGTGACAGAAAACTAAACTCAAGTGGACTTGGGCATTGAGCCGAAACATTCTGGACAGTGGCTTCAGGCATGGCTGGATCCAGGGACTCAAATGATGGGGGCCTGAACTCTCCATCTCTTGGTTCTGCTTTCCTGACTGTCGACTCCATCGTCAGGCAGGCTTTTTCTTGCCATGGTTCCCTATGTTTCCAGACTTTTATCATCTCTGCTCCTACTCTCCTAGCAGAAAGGAGCATCCTTTTCCCAGTTTATTCTAACATAAATCCAACAACTGAGTCTCATTCATTCTGCTTGGGTCATGGGGCCATCCCTGAACCAATCACTTTGGCTGGAACAGTAGAATGTGCGGATCGGCCAGGCCTGGATCACATGGCTATTCCTGGAATCCTGGCATAGAGGGTGGGTGGAGTCAGCCTCAGCCACATGGATGGGGGCAAGGGAAGTGTGTTCCTCAGAAAATTGGGGTACTGGGACCAGAAGAAGGCGAGGTAGATTTGGGGAAGTCTTGAATACAGATGTTGGGGACAGATGGGTCCTAGTGAAAAGGGTTAGCAAGGGTGTGGACTTCTGGCTTCATGGGCCCTTCCCCATGATGAAGTGAGCAGGCATCCTGTGGAACTAACCATCCCTCCCCTTCCAGCGTCTACTGGGACTATGCTATGACCATCCGCCTGGAGGAGATTGTATACCTGCACTGCCACCAGCAAGGTAGGGACTGTTGGGGGAGCACGGGGTGGGGGTGTTCCTTCTGGCTCCCCTGCCTGCTCCCACCTCCTCATTACCTGTGCAACCTCAAACAAGTGATTTCACCTCTCTGAGACTCGGTTTCCCCATCTGTGAAATGGAATCATCACAGCATCTAGTCATGGCATTGTTGTAAAGATCAAATGACATAGGTTCAGGACTTAGCATCAAACCCACGGTGTTAGCTGCTGACACTTAATGGAGCCCTTGTGATGTGCCCAGCAGGGCTCTAAACAGGTTGGCACAAAGTCACACAGCCTGTAAGCTCCAGAGTTTGGACTCAAACCTGGAGCTCAAAGAAGGTACACTCAGAACAAGCAGAGGGCTATCCTGTTGTAGAAAGCAAGGGATCTGGACTCTACCAAGGCATGACACATTAATCTTATTTAAAACCTTTTTAATGTTTATTTATTTTTTGAGGGGTGGGTGCAGAGAGAGAGAAGGAGACACAGAATCCAAAGCAGGCTCCAGGCTCTGAGCTGTCAGCACAGAGCCCGATGCAGGGCTCGAAGTCATGAACCATGAGATCATGCCCTGAGCCAAAGTCGGACACTTAACCACCTGAGCCACCCAGCTGCCCCACATTAAGCTTAGTCAATGAGACAGACCTGGGTTCAGATCCAGACTCTACTGTGCGACCCAGAGCAAGTCATGTACGCTCTCTGAGCCTTAGTTTCATCATTTGTAAAATAGGCAATAATAGATAGACCTTCTAGGGGTATTTTGGGTATTCCAATAACACACTGCCTTTCATGTGCTGTGCTTATATACAGTAAGTGCTCAATACATGCTAGCAAGTCACTACTGCCCTGAGAAGGGGTAGGTCTGAAAGCCTCCATACAAAAATAGGTCAGGTTGATGCATAGAGGGCACTTGAGGGACATGGGGTGTTTCCCCTTGGTGGGTGATTTCAGGGGGGGCGACCACATTCTCCTGGACCATATCCCATAGTTCCCAGTCTGCAGCAGTGGCGGGTGGGATGGGAGGGGCTCTGGGGAGGTAAAAACTTCCCCTGACCTTCTGCCCAGGCCTTTCCCAGAGCCTTGGACCAGGTCCACGGGTCTGGCTTGGCATGCCCAGGGCAATGTGTTTGCCGGGAGGACCCCCATCCCATGCCCCATAGTGACTTTCTGCCGGGTCTCCTCTGGCTGGGTCGCGGTGGCAGTGGACAGCGGTGGGACAGTGGTGTTGGTCAGCCAGGACGGGATCCAGAGGCCGCCGTTCCGCTTCCCCAAGGGGGGGCACCTCCTGCAGTTCCTCTCGTGCCTGGAAAATGGGCTGCTCCCTCACGGGCAGCTGGACCCTCCACTCTGGTCTCAGCGGGGGAAGGTGAGTGACCGTGGGGGCCCCAGGGAGGCTGGGATGGGGGCGGGGGTCAGCCGTGGGGAGTGGTCATTCTTTTTTTTTTTTTAATTTTTTTAACGTTTTATTTATTTTTGAGAGAGTGTAAGCAAAGGAGGGACAGAGAGAGAGGGGGACAGAAGATCCAAAGCGGGCCCTGCACGGACAGCAGCAAGCCTGATGTGGGTCTCAGACTCACCAACTGCAAGATCATGACCTGAGCCAAAGTCAGATGGTCAACTGACTGAGCCACCCAGGCACCCCAGGGTGGTCGTTCTTGCCCATGACTCCTTACCTGGCTTTGTGGGCTCATGCACACCCCACTGAGACCCTCAGGCCGTGCACAGACTGTGGGGACAGATGTATCCCAAGGGCTATGCATTGGGATTGTGCTTTCAGGGCAAAGTATTTCCCAAATTGCGCAAGCGAAGCCCTCAGGGTTCTGCCGAGTCCACGTCTTCGGACAAGGAAGATGACGAGGCCACAGATTACGTGTTCAGGATCATCTATCCCGGCATGCAGTCTGAATTCGGTAAGCTTCCCAGTCTCTGGGCCCCCGAGATCTAACCTGTTAGCTGAACGTGAAAATAACTCCAGGTGTTTGGGGCTTGTGGACAGGTGGTCTGGGTTCTGGGGCCAGTGGGGGGGCGGGCAGGGACTTGAAACCAGGAAGTTAGTATCTTGGTTTCCCCCCAGTGAGAACCACGCACTACTGAGCTTAATAAAGGTGAACCTGGAGCAGGAATTACCACGAGGTAGTGAGTGGGCTCTGGAATCCTGGTTGAATTGGGGCAAGTCACTTCACCCTTCTGTGCCTTGGTCTCCTTATCTGTAAGATGGGGACGTTAACATAGCACCTGCATCATCGGGCCCTTGTGGGGACTAAGTTAGAGAAGGCCCTTGGCACAGAACACGTCCATGCTAGCTGCTGTAATGTGGTTGTTGGTATTTTATTTCACTCTACTGTTGTCAGGATTCAGTGAGATAATGAGGTGATCAATGTAAAGTCCCTGGAATCAAGTCTCACACACAGTAGGGCTTCAATACATGATGGTCAAAAACAGCAAAGGCGGGAAGCAAAGCACCAGGCCCTGGCACACGAGACGCTAATATATGTCTGCCACTTGGGACAGTGACTGCCGTGACATAGATGCTTGGTTCGTAGAGACTGTTACCATTAAGGTCGTCTTTACCACGGAGGTGTTATTTGGATCAAATGAACTGATATTTGGAAAGTTCTCAGAGGCCTGGCTTTTATTTTATTTTATTTTATTAAAATTTTAATATTTATTTATTTATTGACAGAGAGAGAGAGAGGGAGAGAGAGGGAGCTGGGGAAGGGCAGAGAGGGAGAGAGAGAATCCCAACCAGGCTCTGAGCTCTCAGTGCAGAGCCTGATGCAAGGCTCGAACTCAAGAACCGTGAAATCACCACCTGAGCTGAAACCAAGAGTCGGATGCTCAACCGACTGAGCCACCGAGGTGCCCCAGAGTCCCAGCATTTATTAAGCACCATGTGGATGTCTTGTTTCAGCAACTCAGTATTAAGCTGTAGTGCTTTCTGTCAACCCCGTTTTATTTTACCCTTGGTGGTCCTGTTGTTCCACTTGATGGATAATGGCTCTGAGCCTACCTTTGCTATCGTGCCAGGTCGCTTCACGCTCTGGCTTTCGTCCACCACTCAATGGGGTCTGGGGATGTGGGGCAGGCTTGGTGGTAAGGTCTTATATTGCTCAGGTTGGTTTCTCATCTTCACCCATATATTCATTCCTTCATGGTCAGTTAGGACCAAAGCCTCGTGTTTCTGCATCACTAGGAGCCTGAGAGTGTCCTGAAGTGTTCATTACTACATCCGTTCCTACCCCGGTTCGGGGTCTGGAGCCGTCCCAGCCTGTCAGCGGTACCAGGCTCATACAGCACCCCCAAGAGCCGAATGATCAGAGGGGCCAGATGCCCCCTGTCTGCCTTCCCGGGAAGCCCTGTCTCTGCTCCCCAGAGAGGCTCATCCAACATATAGTTTGTAGGCTCTGCTGGGAGCCAGGCTGGGTGCCGGAGGTCTTACTTGCTTGGGAAGTGTCCATGTTAGCGTGTTGGGGCTCTCCGTGTGCCAGCAGAACAGACGCTGGCAGTGCCCACCCACACCCCTCCTTGAGGGCTCTCCTGTCGACTCCCATCCTAGTGTCTCTCTGCCTGAGGGTCCCTTCTGCCTGTGGGTGGGGGTGGGCTAGAGGTGTCCAGGAACCAGGATCCTCCCTGGAGCAGCCTTCAGCCAACGACTGGCAGGAATTAGTGTATAAACGCCCCGGCTCCTTCACCCCCCCACCCCGGTAAGAAAGCTCTGACATGCGTGTCTGCATGTCTCCCAGAGCGCCCCCTCCCCCCCAGGAGATCAAGCACCAGTTGCCCATAGTGGTAACCTGAGCAGTAACCAGCCCTTTGCTCTGCCTTCTCGTGTCACTTCGCCTACCCATGCTTCTTGGAAACATCTCCCAGATAGACTCCCGGCACTTGAATTCTCATCTGCCTGTGAGGAAACCCCAGTGAACTCAGTTTATTTAGATCAAAGCTTCTCACTCATAGCGCTGCCGATGTTGTAGATGGAATAATTCTTGGAGGGGGGGTGTCATGTGCCTTGTAGGATGTTGAGTGCCATCCCTGGTCTCCCGCTACTAACGGCCAAGCAGCAAATCTGCCCCCTCCCCCACCACCAAGCTGCGACAACCGGAAATGTCCCCAGACGTTGCTGAGTGTCATCTGGGAGCAAAAGGGCCCTTGGCTGAGTAAAGCACACATCACTTCATTCACCTCTCTGCCACTGCAGCATGGCCAAGTGACTTGCCCTCTCCAGGCCTCATTTCCTTGTCTGTAGAATGGGGAGACATTCTACAGACCCTCCCCACCCAGGGTCATATTCTGAGGAGTCAGTGTGATGATGTATCAGGCACCTAACGCAATGCTAATCCTCACCACGGCCCTCCTAGGCAGATGCCACTGTCTTCACCATCGCCTGCTTTTCAGAAGAGGAAGCTGAAGCACAGAAAGGTTAAGAAACTGGTCCAGAGCCACACAACTAATCCTCGGCGTGGTTGGGATTTGAACCCAGGTGTCCTGGCTCCAGAGCTTGTACCTCTCACAACCACTCCATGCAGATTGTTTTTGACCAGGATCGGTTGACACTGTGGTTTCACCCCCTTCATGCCCAAGCTCAGTCAGATTCAGCCCACGTGGAAATGGTGCCCCCTGCTTGGTTGATTTTCTCAGGGGCCTGAGCCCCAGAGCTATGGTTTTCACCTTTGAGGACAATGAAGTCCCTTCTGAAGAAGTGCCTAAATCAGAAATGGGCAGACTCCTTCCTGTGGTCCAAATTCGGCCCACTGCCTGTTTTTGTAAATAAAGTTTTATCGGAACACGGTCACACGCATTCACAGACAGCGTGTCCATGGCTGCTTTCACACCACAGCAGCAGAGTGAGATCATTGTAACCAAGACTGTAGGCCCACAATGCCAAAAATATTTACATGTCTGGCCCTCTATAGAAAAAGTTTGCAGATGCCTGCCTTCAATAATAAGGGAGAAGAGTTTTGCCCTGTGGGCAGGATGATGTGGCCATAGATGGTTCTAAAGCCCCTTTCAGTGTCTTCTTGCCTCCGTCTCGTGGTCCTTGTGCACAGAGGAGGCAGAGACCAGTTCTGAAACATTGAGCCCGTTTCGGAGTCAGAAGAGGGCCTTTCCATTCTCCTGTGTTGCTGAGACTGTCTATGCCGTCTGTGATGGCAGGCGTGAGCCACGCATGCCTCCCGAGCGCTTGAAATGCGTCTAGTTCGGATGGAGCTGTGCCTTAAGTGTCAAATACACACTGCATTCTGAAGACTTACAACAACCAACAGAAATATAAAATATCTCCTCAGTAATTTTATATCGATTGCACGTTAAAATGGTAACATTACAGATATACTGAGTTAAACAGAAGTTATTGTTGAAATTGATTTCATCTGGTCCCCCCCCCCCCCTTTAGTGCAGCTTCTAGAAACTTCTGAAGTAAGCATGTGTCTTAGGTTGGATTCCTGTTGAACAGAGCTGGTCTAGGGCAGGGTTTCTCAGCCTCGGCACTGTTGATATTTTGGGCTGAATAATTGTGTATTTGGTGGGGTGGAGGTGGGGGGTCTGGTGCATTATCCCTGTCGTCTACCCACTAGATAGATGCCAGCAGCATCTAGCAAATTCCCAGGTCGTGACAACCCAAAATGTCTCCAGACATCGCCAGATGGCGTCAAGGTGCCAAAATTGCCCCAGTGGACAGCTGCTGGTCTAGAGCAAGGGTGGTGTCGGGGGAATGTCGGTTGAGAGAGTATTCAGTAGGACCTCGGGGTCTGACACCCTGGGTTGGAATCCCAGCCCCACCGTTTGCTAGCTGGATGGTCTTGGGCATGCTGCTTCCATGCTCCGTGACTCAGTTCCCGAATCTGCAAAAGGGGATAGTGGTAGTACTTGCACTCAGTAGGTGATAGCTGTTGTTGGCGGAAAGAGAGGGGGACCTCAGTCAGAAAGGAATGTTACGCCAGTTACCACCCGCTGGGGCTGGGGCTGGGGCTCATTCCGAGCCTCAGTTTCCCCTTCTGCAGAATGGGAGAAGAGAGGCCTCCCTCACGGGGCGATTGAGGACGATAGGGCAATCCTGTGCCTGCACAGCAGCTGGCACATAGTAGGCACTTTATAAACACGGAGCTGTGTGGAGCAGGGCAGGGGAGAGGTTCAGCCCTGAAGAATTGGCTCTTCGCCTGTGTCAGTGTTCTGCCCACCGCGGACATTCTGTTTCACTGGTGCTTTCTGTTTTGTGTCTCAAGTTGCTCCCGACCGCTTGGGCAGCACTCCCCCAGTCTCCGTGAGCCCTGCCTGGACGGTGGTTCCTGCCGGCCGGTCGGTGCTAGTGGTGGCCAGGGGCAGTCAGTGGGCACGAGCCAGATGGGACGCCACCTTCCCCATGCCGGGTCCGAAGCAGCAGCCCCCCAGTAACGTCTGGGCTACTCCCACCCTGGGGCTGGGTGCCGGCCACCTCTGCCATGTTGTCATTTGAGTCTTGGTCCCAACGAGGGAAGCGGGAGACAGACCGATGCCCTCACGCTGTCCAGCCTCCCCAGTGCGGGATGTCAGGGGTTCCATGGTGAAGGGATCCATTGGTGATGCCTGTGGAGTGCGACGGGCTGGGGTGCAGGCAGCCTTGCCACAGCTTGCTGAAATCGATCAGGGAAGCAGAGAACTGGGGACACTTTTCTAGAACATTTTACAGGGGCTCACTGTGCTTTCTTGGCCAGCTCATCTGTGAGTCAGCTTGGGGAAGAGCTTTCTATGTGACATTGTGAAGACACCTTTCTATACTGTCAGTGGGTAGGGCTGGGCCCTGTCGGCTACTGAGCGCTGATGACAAGTAGCGTGGGCTCGGCAACCATTCCCCTCCCCCCGACCTTGCAGCCCAAAGGAAGAGGCCAGGGATTACCGGTCATCCTTGAGGAGGCGTGGCTGGTGGGGTCGATGTGAACCCTTCTTAATCTCCTAGGCAAACTAGGGCCCACAGGCCGGAGCCAGCCTCATTTTGTGCAGCCCATGAGCTAAGAATGGTTTCCACATATTTTTATTAATCGATAAAAATCAAAAGAGTAATATTTGTGACATGTGAAAATGATCTGAAATTCAGGTTTCAATGTCCATAAATAAAGTTTTATTGGAACACACCCGGGCTCATGTCTTTGCATCTTGAGCATGGCTATTTTTGCATTCTGAAGGCAGAGTTGAGTGGCTGTGATCGCAGCCAAATGGTTCATAATCCCTAAAATGTTGACTGCCTGGTCCTTGACGGAAAATGTTTACCGAGCCCTGTCCTTGAGAAAATAAGCTCCTGTCTGGAGCTGTCACGAAGCCAGGAAATTAACGACAGAAATTGTAACGCATGTGTCACTGTCGTGTTGGTCCTGCAGCCCCGCAGATGCCACGGTTTCCATGGAGCTGGGAAAGGAGGCAGTGAGGGAAAATCTAAGTGCTGTATCCTGGGAGCACTTGATCAGGACTCCCCAGTATCCAAGTGTTAGGAGATCAGTCATGCTCTCTTGGTTCTCGAATGTGGCTGCTGTTATCAAAATTGTTTTTGGTATACAGACTTAAGGGCTCTCTCTCTAGCAGGTTTTAAATCAGTAGATCGGGGTGGGACACTGGCATGTGGCTTTTCAGCAAGCGTGATGCTGGGTGGCGGTCGCCAGCCTGCTTGAGACCCGTTGATGGAACAGCTGTATGGCTCAGGCTGATGGACAGTGCCGACAACCTCATCAGCGGGGCCTCCGCTGGGTCCCTTGCCCTTGGGTGCCCTGCCTCATCTGTTGAGTTAGGCTCCCTTCTGCCTCCCTGCTAGAGATTGTCTCTCCCAGAGAGTCTACCCCAGACTGGGACTCAGGATCATCAGCCTTGCCCAGAAACCCCCAGCAGGCCCCTCTTCCTTCTTGTCAGTCTCCTATAAGGACAGCTGAATGACAACATGGTGAGGCTTGGCCTCCTGCTGTGGTACTGGGTCTATTTTCTTGGCTCTTGGCGTGTGCTCTCTCTCTCTGTCTCTGTCTCTCTTTCTATCCTCACTCTCCCCCCCCCACCCCGCCTTCTTCCTTTTTCTTCCTTTCTTTACTTCCCATCTGGTAAGGGCCCCAAATCTTGCTGGTGGCTTTCATTGGATCAGGTGGGCTCAAAGGCCATTATCTGGGTCAGATAATGATTGGGGTCGCTGTTTCTGGCTGTCACATTCAGAGTCTTTCCCTATCCCTGTGCCGGCCTAGGGGCGAGCTGCTTGCTTCGGGGTAAGGTTTCCGTGACCCACATAGATTTAACTGGGGCTCTTGCCCCATCCCCTCTATCCACCACAGCCCCCCAGGACCTGATGGATGTCTCCGTGAGCAACCTACCGCCCTTATGGCAACCCAGCCCCCGGAAATCCTCCTGCTCATCCTGTTCACAGAGTGGCTCCGCTGATGGTGGCTCAACCAATGGCTGCAACCATGAGAGGTATGAGGGGCTTACGCCATGGGTCGAGGGAATGGAAAGATTTGCAGAAGATTTGTAGGCACCTGTTTGTTGCCCAGCGCTGAATTCAGAAGAGAGATGTAGGCTACGGAATCACTCAGGTCTGGGTCAAAGGCTAGCCTTGTGAAGTCCTAGCTAGCGGAGCTTCCTTACATGTATCGGTCAGGATAAACAAGGTTATGTTGCAGTAACAAACAGTCCTGCTATCTCAGTGGCTTCTTACAGCAAAGGCTTTTTATCATGCGTACTATGTGTCTGTCCTGGGTCAGCTCGGGGCTCTGCTTGCTGCCCATTAAAGGGCCCGGTGACACCAAATATTACTTAATGCCAAGCACACATGCCTCAGTTTGCTCCTCCACAGAATGGGGATACAAATGCCTGGTAACCTGAGCAAGTCTGCACCCGACCAACCTGAGGGTACAGTGAGGGTTATTTTCGTGTTTAATGCCTCCCTGCGTGTAACTGGAGGACGTTAACCATGCCTCCTTCCTGTCTCCCTGGGTTTTGCTGGGTGGCCCCCAGGAGGTCCTGAGAAAAATATGCAACTATTCCTCCATCCTGTTCTCTGCAAGCATGCACAATACTCCCTTCAGCAGTCCTCGATTTCCCCAACACTGCTGGGGCCTTACTCCCCTCTCCTCTTGCAGCCAAAACAGCCCCCAAACCCCCCCCCCCCCACCCCACGCAAGGAGGAGCTCTGAGGCATCACCTCTGCAATCAGCCAGACTCTGAATCGCAGTTTGGCTCAGTTTGGTTCAGCTGGGCCACTTGAGAAGTGAGAACTCTTGGTGCAAGTCACTGAAAAACCACTTCAGACTAGTTCAAATACGAAAGGAAATCGCAACAGGATGGAGAAGTCCAGAGGCGTGGTGACTTCAGGCATGGTTGGCTCCAGATGCTCAAAACAGAAATCTCTCTGTTTCTTCAACTCTTGCCTCTGGTTGCCTCTGTGGTGGTTTCATTCTCAGGCAGGCCTTTCCTATGGAGTGGCAAGAATGGATCCCAGCAGCCACTGTCCTATATCCCTCTGGCTTAGGAGCTTGAACAGAGAAAAATGGGTCTGTTTGCCTGTAGTTCCAACAAAAGTCTCAGGGCTCATTCTCATTGGCTCAGGTTGGATCACGTGACCACCTCTTATTCAAGGACGGTGATTCCAACCTGAGTCAGGTACTGGGTAGAATCAGCCTCATCCAAACCGCAGGTCCAGAGTGTTGGGGAGGCAGTGACCCCAAAGACTAGGGGAAGTGGCAATGATGCTGTATGGGTAGAAATAATAGTTCCCCCTCCTCCAGTCCCCTTAACTGACTGGTTTTAATCTGCTCCCTACAGGCAACAAGCTGTGCTTCCCCAGGGAACCTGGGCTCTGTGGGGTCTTTCCTAAGTGTCGTCTTTTCCTCCACCTGCAGGGCTCCCCTGAAGCTCCTCTGTGACAATATGAAGTACCAGATCCTTTCCAGAGCCTTCTATGGATGTGCGTATTGGCTTTACTTGCCATTGTGGTCTCTGGGGGCATTTATCAAATGCCTGTTGTATGTCAGCAGTGTGAGGGGAAGGTGCCTGGCTCTGGCACGTGAACCTCTGCTCCCCTATTTCCCGAATGTGTCTGTTTTTAGCGTAGTTACATGCACTTCTCTGAGCCTCATCTATAGATGGAGGATAAATTGTGTCTGTAGGTGCTGAGGGGGGACAGCAAACAACGGGGCTTCTCAGTGGCAGGGGTCTGGTTAGTCACCATCGCATCCCCAGTGCCCACCTTAGAGGGCTTGTTTTCAGGATTAAATGAGAAGCATATATAGAGCCCCTAACACCTAGCAGGACACGTCCTAGGTGCTCAATAAGAGTCGGTTCCCCTCACCTGTGGGCAGAAGAGTCAGGTGGTCTGATCCCTTTCCACGGAGTTAAAAATGAAAATTTAAATACAGGCATTCCGATGGTTTCTGTTTAACAAATGAGGAAACTAAGGCACAGGGAGGCAAGGTAACTTGTCCAAGGTCACACTGCTAATACATGACACAGCCAGAGCTCAAGCCTAACCCACTGACCACAAAGCCTGATTTTTTTTTTGTTTTTCATTCTGCTGTGATTCTTAGCACATTTTATTTCCCCAGCCTCCCAGCCTAGATGGGGGAGATAAAACACGTATTTTCAGGGATTCCAGAAAAGTGTTACTATGTCCTCCATGGCCTGCAGAATAGCAGCTCAGGCCATGTTCCCCCGCGCCTGGAGAGGCAGGGAGAACGTGAGCTCTCAGGATCAAGGTTTTTGCCTGTTCTGTTATCACCCATCCCCAGTGCCTGATGCAGGGCCTGGCTGGGAGCCAGGGGAGCGTGGACACATGTTTATGGAACCCAAATGGAAAAGCTTCCTGGAGAAAGGGTCGAGGGTCAAGATGAATCTTGAACAATGTTGTCGCGTGCCATGGCTCATCCCTGATGGTGGTTGAGAGCCCAAGTTCTGGCGCTGGGCAGCTGGGTTTCAGATTCCATCTCTGCACTTCCCGGTGATGTGACCTGGGCAGGTGACACGAGCAGTCTGTGCCTCAGTTTCTTCATCTGTAAGATGGATCTATAAGATGCCTCTTACAGATGTTGTTGTGAGAATTTAATGAGTTGCATTATGGGAGCTCTGGCAGCTCCCTGGCACGTAGTGTATGCGTGTGTCAGTGTTAGCCATCTCCTCCTCCCCTTCCTCCCCCTCCCCCCTGCCCCTCCTTCCCCTCCCCCACCTCCTCCCCTCATTTCTCCCCTCCCTCCCCTCCTCCTCCTTCCTCCCCTCCCCTTCCTTCCTCCTCTCCCTCCCTCCCTCCCTCCTCCTCCCCCCCTCCTCCTCCTCCCTCCCCTCCCTCTCCTCCTCCCCCTCTTTCTCCTCCTTTCTCCCCTCCCTCTCCTCCTCCCCCCTCCTCCTCCTTCCTCCCCTCCCTCTCCTCCTCCCCTTCCTCCTCCCTCTCCTCCCCCTCCTCCTGCCTCTCTTCACCCTCCTCCCCCTCCTTCCCCTTTTTGTAATCCTTCTCCTCCTCCTCCTCCTACTCCTCCTCTTCCTCCTCCTCCTCCTCCTCCTCATTGCTGGGAGGGGCGAGTCCTCAGGCTCCAGAAAGCCCAGGGTCCTCTCCAGGAGTTGATAGGGGACAGCCAAAGGGAGGGGGCATGGTCAGAGCAAACACAAGCTGTCATTTGCTGAGTGCCTCCTGTGTACCAGGCACTGTGCCCTCCAGGTGCCCAGGGTGGAGCGGACGAAGGGTGGCAGGTTGGCAGGCATTCGGTGAGAGTGCGGGGCCATCTTTGAAAGCAAACCAGGCGCATCTCCCAGGGCCTTCTTTATCTAGCTGCACTGTGAACAAGAGCTGCCCACCCCTGCCATTCTCTTTCTCTCTTGCTACGGATCGGAGGCACCCAGAGGCCTGGAGAGCATGTGGAGTCCCTGCCTCCTTCCTGCCTGCCCCTTGTCTTCCTCCTGCCCATGGATTAAATGCCTTGGCTTCCGGGAAGAGGAGGTAATGGCACCCTGGCCTGGGCTGAGAAAGGTGACCGACTTCCCTAGGCTCACAGAACTATTAAGCAGTCAAGCCAGCAAGTGACTTCACCCCTCCGAGCCTCGCCTTCCTCATCTGGAAGAGAAGGATGATGGGACTTTCTGCGTCATGAGGGTTCGCTAGGATTGCAGGGTGGGGCAGCGCTTCGAGATCCACGAGACAAGGCAAGGCAGGCTGGATGGTGGATGATGGCACTTTCCCTCCCTCCTTCCCTCGCCAGGGCTTGCCTACTGCAGACACCTGTCCACTGTGAGGACCCACCTGTCAGCCCTGGTCAATCACATGATCGTGTCTCCAGACTTGCCCTGTGATGCCGGACATGGGCTGACGGCCAGGATCTGGGAGCAGTACCTTCAGGATAGCACAGTAAGGCTTGGCCTGGCTCTGCCTGCAGTGGGGCAGAGCCCTTGGGGGGACTGTCTTGTCATCTGAGCAATGAACCCACCTGCTTGCGGGGACTCAAGGCGGCTGTGACACCTTAGGGGTGGTCGGCGTACCCCACCTGAAGGCCCCGCCCTTCTTGAGAGTGCTAAAACCCACAGCCCCCTTCTGCCCATGGGTGTGAGGATCCAGGAGGCTGGAGCGTGCGCGTCCTCTCCTGGAAGGAGTAAAGAATCTGTCACCAAGGATTTATTAAGCATCACACGTATGCACAGTGCTGCACGAGGTGCAGTAAGTCTCTTCCGCAGGAAGGTTGAAACTACTTAGCTACTTAGGAGGAAGGTAGCTAAGTCAGAGGAGGCAGCTGGGCCCAGAAAACCGCCCCCCAGCGTGCAGAACCCTTCCACTTGGCCTCACGACCCGAGAATCCTCCCATCAGATATTTCACCTGGAAACGCATCTCTAAGGTTTTCTTACTAGAAGGCAAACATCCCTGCAAGGAAGATGTTTATGTGTGAAAAAAGTTTCACAGTGAAATAGCTTGGGAAACGAGAGGGGTCAGCTTTTCTGTATCCTGCAGAACTTCCCAGAACCTTGGCTAGGCTGATAGGCTTATGGCTCTCAAGAAACTGGGTTGGGGGGAGGGGGAGGGGGGAGAGCATATGGAACAGTTTCTAAATGTTCCTAAATGAACTGTGAGATCATGACCTGAGCCAAAACGAAGAGTCGGACACTTCACCGACTGAGCCACCCTGGTGCCCCTGTAATTCTTATTTTTTTAAAAATGAGGTAACAAAAAAAATGAGGTGACATTGAGTTTGTATTTTAAGCAACAGCTTCATTTTATAGCAAAGATGTCTTCAGATCTCTAGGCGAAATGTTGAACGTTAGAACCTTCGCACTTCATTGATGAGTAGACCATACTTTATTCAGATCTTCCCCTAATGATAGACAGCTGGGCTCTTTCTCTTTTTATTTTTTTAAATTTTTTTTTAAACGTTTATTCATTCTTGAGAGAGTGTGAGCAGGGGAAGGGCAGAGAGAGAGAGGGAAACACAGAATCTGAAGCACGCTCTGAGCTGTCAGCACAGAGCCCGATGTGGGGCTCAAACCCATGAACCACGAGATCATGACCTGAGCTAAAGTCAGACGTTTAACTGACTGAGCCACTCAGGCGCCCCTGGGCTCTTTCTCTTTTTAAAAATTATTTCAAATAGGGCTTCAGTCGACATCTTTATAAGCACATATAATTCTTACTAGTGCTTTTATTTCGAGAGTAGATTCCTAGAAATAAAATTGATTGATATGCATTTAAAATTTAAATAGATGTGCCAGTTTACTTTCCCAAAAAGTCCTAGTGCTCATAATCCCGGCTGGCCTGGGAGAGTGCACATTTCCTGAGGAATTCAAAAGATTTGTAGACTTCTGGGCTCCACTCCAGCTTTACTGATTTAGCATCCCTGGGAGTGGAGCCCAAGAATTTCTGTTTTTTGAAAGTTCCCCAAATGCTTCTAGTGATCTTCCCAGTTTGGGAGGTGCTAGTCTAAGGACAAGTTGGTTGAAAAGATAGATTAGTCAGAAGTGAGTATCTTTTGTCTAACACTTTTGCAACAGTTTCGCAAACTGGCCATGTTTTTACCCTTCTTGGTTGCATTATTGCATTCGGGTGGACTGAGCTGCAGTAACCAATACAGTAACTACTTCAGTTGCTTGACATCATGGGGTGTATTTCTTGCTCACTCTTCAGTCCTCAGTGGGCGTTCCTGGTGGGTGGGCATCTGTCCTCCCTCCAGGGGCTCAAGAGTCTTTCATTCTTGTGGCCCCACCATCCTCCCGGGGGCCTCATAGTCATCTGCCTCCAGGCAGCGGAGCAGAAATACATAGTCTGAAGGGAATACACCTGCTTCTTCAAAGCTCTGGCCTGGAAATGGCTTGTATCACATCCTATCACATCCCATTGGCCAGAACCTAGTCACATGGCCACATCCAACTGCAAAGGAGGCTGGGAAATGGAGTCCAGCTGTGGGCCCCAGGACCCGAGCAGGTGGATTTTCAATGAAGCATTTACAGCCTCAGCCACAAATAGTTGTCTGATGTTTAAACTGCTTTGACAAGGCTGTCGGCAGAAGGTGAATTAAAATTTCCAACAGAGACAAAAGAGTGGCTGGTTTTGCCATTGTGGTGAGGTACATGTAAGACTAGCATTAAGATGGGAAATCTGTGGGGCTCTTGTCTGGCTTGGTTGGTAGACCATGGGGCTCTTGATCTCAAGGTCGTGAGCTTAAGCCCCATGCTGGGTGTAGAGCCTACTTAAAAATGTGAAATATGCTTGTAATTTTAGAATGTACAGTAAAGAGATGGGAGGAAACTGGACCTTGCTGCCCTTCAGAGTGGCTTTTCAAAAAGCAGTCATTGGCGTTTTACACACACACACACACACACACACACACACACACACATACACACAGATGGGACCTGCTGGTCCCCTCAGTGTGACTAATTATAACTGCAAAGCCTTTGCCTGAATATGAGTTTTTTTTTCGTTTGTTTTTTTTTTTTTTTTTAATTTTTTTTTTCAACGTTTATTTATTTTTGGGACAGAGAGAGACAGAGCATGAACGGGGGAGGGGCAGAGAGAGAGGGAGACACAGAATCGGAAACAGGCCCCAGGCTCCGAGCCATCAGCCCAGAGCCTGACGCGGGGCTCGAACTCACGGACCGCGAGATCGTGACCTGGCTGAAGTCGGACGCTTAACCGACTGCGCCACCCAGGCGCCCCTGAATATGAGTTTTAAAAAGAGGGCAAACCTATTTGACAATACAGCAAACAGTTGTTAAAGTTATCCTTGTGTGCACAGAAGTTACTAGTGCATGAAGAACCAGCTGGAAATGTTCATTTTGGATTGATTTGCTTTTAAACAATTTTCTCTGAGCTGAGTCAAGGTTAATAACTTTGAGATGGTATGGCCAAATAAACACAATGCACGAAATTGACTAAAAGCTAAGTACAAATGTTAATTCATTGTATACTGGCTTTTTTTTTTTTTTTTTTTGTAAAAATGGGGTCACACTAGATATATTCTCCACCTTGTTTTTTCCACTTAACAATATACATCGAACATCTTTTTTTTTTTTTTTAATAAACTTCTTTTTTTTTTTTTTTTTTTTTCAACGTTTATTTATTTTGGGGACAGAGAGAGACAGAGCATGAACGGGGGAGGGGCAGAGAGAGAGGGAGACACAGAATCGGAAACAGGCTCCAGGCTCCGAGCCATCAGCCCAGAGCCTGACGCGGGGCTCGAACTCACGGAACGCGAGATCGTGACCTGGCTGAAGTCGGACGCTTAGCCGACTGCGCCACCCAGGCGCCCCTACATCGAACATCTTTTTGTTGAAGTTCTCATGGATGCACCTTCTGCCCTTTTTACTCTCTGTTGGTATTCCTGTGTAGGGATGCCCCGTTCCCCACCCCCCCACCCCTGTCGGCAGGCAGTTGGGGGATTTCCAGGGTTTTGCTTTCTCATATGATGCCATGATGGATATCCCAGAACATACGGCTTTGTTTGTTCACACCATGATCTCTAAGGACCAGGTCTGAGAAGTGGGACTGTCAGGTCACAGAGCCCACCTTTCCTGTTGACCAGACCCTTTACTTCCTCCCGCCTACCACAGAGTTACGAGGAACAGGAGCTTCTACGCCTCATCTACTATGGAGGCATCCAGCCGGAGATCCGCAAGGCCGTGTGGCCCTTCCTCCTGGGCCACTACCAGTTCGGGATGACAGAAACAGAAAGGAAGGAGGTTGGTTACGCCTGATGGGCAGTGGGGTCTTTGGCAACAAAAGGAGCTGGGTACTGTGGGGATGGAGGTGCTCTGGTTCCACGTTGGACCAAGATGGCACAGGGGAACATGGGGGAGCCAGGAAGCTCCAGGGCAATGCTGCCTGGTAGAAATACAACACAAGCCACAGATGCCATTGTGTAAAATAAACTTTATTTTGAGAGAATTATAGATTCACGTACGGCTATAAGAAATAATACAGAAGGATTTATCTGATTTCTCCCAACGGTAGCATCTTACAAAACTATAATATCACAACCGGGGCATTGACATTTGTCTGTGTGTGTGTGTGTGTGTGTGTGTGTGTGTGTAGCTCTCCACATTTTATCACATGAGTAAGTTTGTGTATCACTCTCATGGTCAACAAACTGAACATTTCTGATGCTACCAGGGTCCTCCTGTTGCCCTTTTGTGGCCACAGCCTCTCCGTTCTCCCTGCCCGCCTAATAACACCTGACAACATTACCAGAACGTTCTTCGTTCCTGTAGTTTTGTCATTTCCAGAACATATATACATGGAAGCCTATAGTATATGGTATATAACCTTTTGGGATGAACTTTTTCACTCAGCACAATCCTCTGGCAGTCTATCCTTTTCATGGCCAAGTGTTCTATGGTGTTCCCATGGTATGGATGTTTGACGATCCACCTGTTGATGGATAGGTGGGTCGTTTCCCGGTTTGAGCTTTACAAATAAAGCTGCTGTGAACGTTCGTGTTTTCCCTTGAGCATAAGGTGTCATTAAACGTTCAAGATGACAGTTGCTGGGGCACATGGCGTGCTTGTTCAGTTTTGTAAGAGACTGCCAAGCTTCTGCAGTGGCTGCACCGTTTTATATTCCCACCAGCAGTATATGAGCGACCCACGCCTGCATCCTCACCGAGGTTTGGTCCTGTCACTATTTTTTATGTCGGCCACTCAGGCAAGGGGTAAATGACGCGTCATTGTGATTTTAGTTTGCATCTCCCAAATGACTGGTGATACTGCACGTTTTTGCATTGTATGCTTATTGCCATCTGTGTATCTTTGATGAAATGTCCGTTCGTGTCTTTTTTCTAAGTGAATCGTTTGGGTTTTTACTGTTGCACTTGGGAGCTCTTCATATGTTCTTGATACTTATTCCTTGCTGGCTGAATGGTTTGCAAATATTTTCTCCCCAGTCTGTCTTGTCTTTTCACCCTCTTTTGATTTTAGTAATTTTTTTAAGTTTATTTATTTATTTTTGGGAGAGAGAAAGAGAGAGCAAGCGAGCAAGGGGCAGAGAGAGGGAGAGAGAGAATCCCAAGCAGGCCTCACGCCGTCAGCACAGAGCCCGGCATGGGGCTCGAACCCACGAACCGTGAGATCATGCCCTGAGCCGAAGTCAGACGCTTAACTGACTGAGCCACCCAGGTGCCCCTTGTCTTTCATCCTCCTAATGAGATCTTGTACAGAGCAAATGTTGAAATTTTTGATGAGGTTCAGTTTATCAGTTTTTCCTCATATACATTGTGCTTTTGGTGTCAGGTTGAAGAACTTTATGTTTAGCCCTAGATCCCAGAGATTTTCTCCTATGTTTCTTTTCTCAAAGTTTTATCAAGTTCTGTAGTTGTACATTTTAAATTTAGGTCTGTGATCCGTGTTGAGCTCATTTTTGTATCCAGTGAGTGGTTTAGGTCAAGATTCATTTTTTGGCCTATGATGTCTGGTTGCTCCAGCGTGCACAGTTTGGTGGAAAGGCTGGCCTTCCTCTCTTGACTGGCTTTTGCGCCCTTGTCAGCACTCAGGTGGGCATATTAGCGTGGATTCTCCATTCCATTCCGTTCATCTAATACCACCCTGTAATGAGAAATCTTTAGCTGATACCACACTGTCTTGATGACTGGAGCCCATGTGTTAATTTTAAGCGTTTAGTTAATGTTATGGGACACCTGGGTGGCTCAGTCAGTTGAGGGTCTGACTTTGGCCGGAGTCATGATCTCGCAGTTCGTGGGTTTGAGCCCCGCTTTGAGCCCCGCGTTGGGCTCTTTGCTGACAGCTCAGAGCCTAGAGCCTGCTTCCGATTCTGTCTCCCTCTCTCTGACCCTCCCCTACTTGTGCTCTCTCTCTCAAAAATAAATACACATTAAACAAGTAAATATAAACAAACAAATGTTTAGTTAGTGTTTTAATAGTCCCATTTTAAAAAGTAGAAGGAAACAGATGCTTGAATTGTTCTTAAACATCATTCCCAGTTCACAAGAAGTTGCAAAAACTGTAATAAAGAGGTCCTGTTGTACCCATTGCTCAGTTTTCCGCAATGGAAACACCTCCTAGAGCAGTAGCACATTATCAAAACCAGGACGTTAGCATCAGCACAATATCACTAGCTACACCACAGACCTCTTTAGGATTTTAGTCACTTCTGCATTGGCTCGTGTGCATGCATACACGTGTGTGTGTGGGGGTGTGGGTGTGTGTGGATGTGGGTGTGTGTGTGCGTGTGGGTCCACATCACTTCCTTAAGATGAAATTAATTTTAATGATATATTTTATTTAACCCAACATATCCAGTACGTTACCATTTCATTGTGTAATCAATATAAAAAGTATTGCGACATTCTCCTTCTTTTATTCATACTCCGTTTTCAATACCTGGTGGCATTTTACATTCTTATCCATTTCCCACCTGTGCTATTATTTACTAAATATTTGTCAGTAAATTGACTCACTGCAAAATGTATGTAACTTACTTAAAAAGGTATTTCATATCCCTGCCATTAATGGAAGACTGACATGATTTGGCATAACAGAAGGAAAGCTATAAAAATAAATAGAATACGACCAAATGATATAACTCAGTTCCATGTAGATACTGTAGCCTGCCTGAGGCCTGCTCTCTTTGTTAAAAGAGGGGATTATGAAGTGTTATTGGAGGTGTTCAAGGCACGGTAGCACCAGACTGGCCTTCCTCGTAATCCGAAAAGTAGAAGGGGAACTGAAAATGGAAATCACACTGTGATTCCAGATGATAAGACCCTGTGCCAGTGAACTGTCTAAAATCATCTCAGGACCAGCACGAGGCCCTCCCATGCTTCACCCCCTGTCTCGTGGGCTCCTGGCAAACAGGAACAGAGTTCCGGGGTGCCAGGTCCTGTGCTTGGGACCGGGGACCCAGAGGTGCATTAGATGAGTTCCTTGCCAGTGTAGTGGGGGTTTGTGCAGAGTCAGATGTAGGCAAACCCCAGGGTTGTAAGAGCACACCAGGGCCACCTATGCCATGCAGAAGGCTACCTGCTTGCTTTCCAGGCAAGGGCGGTGAGGAAGGGCCTCTCAGAAGAGGGGCCAGCAAGAGCAAAGCCCTAGAGGTAGAGGAGACGTGTGTGATGCAGTGTGTGTGTGTGTGTGTGTGTGTGTGTGTGTGTGTGTGTGTGTCTGTGAGGGTTTGTGGGGAGAAGGGTGGCAAGTGCATGGTGGACTTGGTGGCTGGAACAGGATAGTGAGGTGGGGGCAACAGTGAGAGGTGGGGCCGGGGAGGAAACAAAGAGGAGTCTGCTGAGGGGTAAATGCAAAGGAGGGGCCAGGCTGGGACAAACAGGCACCTGGAAGGAGCCCACTGGGGTCCTCCTGGTTCAGGGTCATGGGAACCTCGCCTAGGAAGGCAGTGGAAATAGGAAGGTATGCTTGGATGAGTCTTCTGGAGGTAGGTCAGTGGGAGGAAGGGCAGGAATTTGGGCAGGGTGGACCCCGAGCCTCTCTCCGGAAGCCCTGGAAAGCTTAAGGATTCCCTGTCCCCCCAGCCAGGAGGCAGGCTCCCTGCCCTCTCTCTTCCCCTTCCTGCCTCTCCACACCCTTACTCAGATCAGCTTGTCCACGTCCATTTGTGCCCAGAGTTCTGGTGGTTTCAGAACCTCAGTTACCCGGGCTGTGTAACAGAAACAACGCAAGTTGCCCTTCTGTCTGCTGAAATCCCACAAGGAAAATGCTTGGAACCTGTAGCCCTTTTCTAAGGCCATTGCTGGAGTCAAGGGAGAGGTCAGTTCTCTTCATCTTTGTATCCTCTGCACCTGGCCCTGTGTTGGGCACATGGGAGGCACTCAGTAAATGTGTTGGGTGTGTGGATAGATGGATGGCGTGAGGCGTCTTGCTCATCTTGTATCCCATATGTCTGGCTTGGTACCCAGCACAGAGTAGGTGCTTCCCAAATTGAAAGGATAAGTGAATGAATGAATGAATGAAGAAGATGGGAAGGAAGAATAATAAGAAAGAAACAGTCTTCTCACTTCAGCTGTCTCCAGGGTTTAGTACACTGCTTGGCAGAGGAGAAGCTCAGCAAGTATTTGAATGTGTATAGGAAGAGAGGGAGTAAAGAAGGAAGGAAGGTAGGCAGGCAGGAGGAAGGGAAGGAAGGAGAGAAGGGAGGGAGGGAGGGAGGAAGATAGGAAGGAAGGAAGGGGGAGGGAGGAAGAGGGAAGGAAGGAAGGGAGGGGAGGAAGGTAAGAAAGAAGGAAGGAGGGAGGGAGGGAGAAGAGGAAGAGAACATTGAAAGAAGTAGCTTTGTGCACGTTTGTGTATCCCCAGGGCCTAGCCAGGGCCCTGCACATGGTAGGTGTTCGGTCAATGTCTGTTGGACGTCCATGAATGATGAATGGGTGTCTCCAGTGCTCAAGGTCCCAGGTCAGAGCTGGCAGTCTCTTCTGGGTTGGGCCGGCTCTCCCCAGGGGTGACCTTGCATCTGCCCTGGCAGGTGGACGAGCAGATTCACGCGTGCTACGCACAGACCATGGCTGAATGGCTGGGCTGTGAGGCCATCGTGCGGCAGAGGGAGCGGGAATCCCACGCGGCTGCCTTGGCTAAATGCTCATCAGGGGCCAGCCTGGACAGCCACCTGCACCGGATGATGCACCGGGACTCCACCATCAGCAATGAGGTGACAGGCGGGACGCATGTGGGAGCACAGGGCGGGGGCAATAGAGGCCAGGATCTGCTCCATTTAGCTGTTGTAGGAATGGTGAAGGCTGGGTATCTGGAGCTTTGGACTGAGTCTCACCCCTAGCGTTTGGGTGGAAGGTTACTGTGGAGTTTGATAGACCTGCATTTGAGTCTAGCCTCACCATTTCCTAGCTCTGGGGCCTCAAGCAAACACCCTTATTTCTGGGCCTCAGTTTCTTCATCTATAAAAAGGGCGTGACCATTTGGATAGGGGAGGTTTGTGTGCAGCTCAAATGAGGTAGTGCATACGAAGCGCCTAGCACAGTGCTAGGCTCCCATTTTTTCAGCCAGTGCTCACTGAGTACCTGCTACGTGCCAACAACGGTCAGGAATGTCCTGGAATGCCAGGAGCACTCCAGCGACCAGGTCAGACATACCTGCCCTCTCAGAACCTCCAGTTTAGCAGCCCAAAGGAGAAGCCGAGAAGAAAATTAATTCTCTTCCCCAGTGCTTGTACACTCACCCATTGCCAACAATAATACTGCCTAGGGTAGCAAGCAACCACCAGAAATCGGTGACTCCTAACATTAAAGCCCTTCGTGTGTACTCCTGAGTCTGGCTCAGCTGAGCAGTTCTGCCCTGAGCGGGGCTGGCTGGGCTCACTCTTGAGCCTGCTGTCAGTGCCTGTTCTGCTAAAAGGCTCGTTCATCTTTGCTGGGCTCTCTCACATGTCTGAGGCGACCGGGCTCTGCTCCACACGTCCCATCTTCCAGCAGGCTGACCTGGGCACGGTCACATAGTGAACATAGATCATAAAGAGACGAAGTGGAAATACACAGTACTTGTTAAACCTCTGCCCTGGTAAGGTTGCTAACTAACATCCCGGTGGCCGAAGCAGGGCTCATGGCCAAGCCTAGCATCCGAGTAGGCGGGAACTAGAAGCTATAGGGCAAAAGCATGTATACAGAGAGGGGAATAAAAAAACAAAAACAAAAAAATCAGGCCATTAGTACCACGAGCTCTGAGTTGATCTTAAATATTTGTCCAGAGGTCTAGAGGACAGGGCAGTTAAAGGTGGGTTTTTCTGATTGCAAGAGTAGGGGGGAGGGGGTCCAGTGGCTGCTGTGGCCCCTGAGGAGATGCCAGGGAGCAGAGGGCACCCCCCTCCCTATTCTTGTGGTACAGATAGGAAGCTGAGGCCCTGACAGGGGACTTGCCCAAGTCAGGAACAGAGGTGAGGCCACACTTACAGAATCCCTGCCTGAGCTGAGTGTAGGCCCCCCAGAGCCGGGATGCAACCTCACGCACACCTTCAATCTCTCTGTCTCTGTCTCTCTTGGCCCCTTTTTCTATCAGTCCTCCCAGAGCTGCAGTTCAGGCCGCCAGCACGTCCGCCTGCAGAGTGACTCCAGCAGCAGCACACAGGTGACCCTCGGGGAGGTGCCCCCCTCCCCCATCCCCCTCCTTCAACTTGGAGTAAAGGGATTGGATGTCCATCATCTACAGGTCACTTGTTTTATGCTAGCATTAAAAATGGAGTTTTGGGGGCTCAGTCGGTTGATCGTCCGACTTCGGCCTCAGGTCACGATCTCGCCGTCTGTGAGTTTGAGCCCCGCGTCACGCTCTGTGCTGACAGCTCAGAGCCTGGAGCCTGCTTCAGATTCTGCGTCTCCCTCTGTCTGTCCCTCCCCTCCTCGCACGCACTCTCTCTCTCTCTCTCAAAAATAAATAAGCATTAAAAAAATAAAAATTTTTAAATTAAAAAAAAGGAGTTTTTAGTTACACAGGTAATATGTGACTCTCTTCCTCCTGTAAAAAATTAAAATATTGCAGAGAGAGCTAAATTTGGCTTTGACCCTTCCTAACCCCCACTTGCCCTCCCTAGAAATGCCATCATTTCGCTGTGTATCCTTCCAGACCGTCTGTTTGCCTTTACATGCACACAAGTATGTACACGGTATGAAGACAATACATGGCACTGTTTGGTAATTTTTGGAAAATCCTGCATAAATTCTATTATACATGTTGTTGCACAGCTTTCCATTTCATTCCATGAAATGTTAACTCATCCCACTCAATATTAAATAAAAAGCAAAGCACAAAAAACATGCACACTGTGACACCTTTGGCATTAAAACAGGAAATGTTAATATATCTGTTTTCAAAAACAACGGATGAAAAAGCCAGAAATGAATCAGAATTATTACCTACAGGAGGCAGGGGAGGACGCAGGGAAAGAAGCCACATTTCCCTGAATATCCCTTGTTTCCTAGTTCCGACTTTGGAGTTAGGCAAATTTTGTATTGACATAATTTAAAACATTTGAACCAAGAAAAAAAAATTTTAAACCAGAAACACATGAAATTAACAGATCATATTGGTGACATAAACACAGAGAAGAAATGTTTCATGTGACCTTGGAACATGGTCTTATACTATCTATCCTTGATGGGATATGGCCTGAGGACATAAAGAACCACAAATAAATCCTTGCCCTTGTCCCAGAGACTTTTCCATAGTGTCTCATCTACGTCTAACTACTTTGGAAAATTGATCTGTAATAATCAACCACATGGATATAATATGCTGTTTTTAGCCTGTTTCCTATGTTGTAAATTCATTTCTTTAAAAAGTTACATGCAAAAAATTTTTTGTGATGAAAGGTACACTTCCTGCTACTTCGGTTCCCTAATACTCCTCAATTTCAGGGCTTTCTTCTTTCCGGGGTATTCTAGGCATTTCCATGCAGTAGGTCACTCTTATATTTCCCACGGCGGGAGCACACATTACACCTGGTCCGTCCCACTCCTTTCCCCGACTGCATAGTATTCCACGTGCATGTTCCATATTTGAACCGGCCCCCTGCTGATGGATGTTTAGATTGGTGCTGGAAGCAGTGGGCATCCTAATCTCTCCGTGTGTGCATACCTCATCTTCAGGTGTTTGAGTCTGTGGACGAAGTGGAGCAGGTGGAGGCAGAAGGCAGGTTGGAGGAGAGACAGCCCAAGATCCCCAACGGGAACCTGGTGAATGGCACCTGTTCCCCGGACTCCGGCCATCCGTCATCCCACAACTTCTCCTCGGGCCTCTCGGAGCCCTCGGAACCCAGCCTGAGCACGGAGGACGGTGTCATGGACGCCCAGCGGAATGCCCCTCTGGTGCTTCGACCTGGGGACAGCAGCGTGGATGACGGGCAGAGCAGTGAGGCCACCACCTCCCGGGATGAGGCCCCCCGCGAGGACCTGGCCGTGCAGGACAGCCTGGAGAGCGACCTCCTCGCCAACGAGAGCATGGACGAGTTCATGTCCCTCACTGGCAGCATGGACGTGGCCCTGCCCGGAAAGGAGGGGGCCGCGATGGAGGGCTGGGGAGACAGTGAGGTGGGGAAGCACAGCCGTGTGGACAGTGAGGACAACCTCTCAGAGGAGCCCGAGATGGAAAGTCTCTTCCCCGCCCTGGCCTCTCTGGCCGTGGCCACTTCTGCCAACAACGAGGCGTCCCCCGTGTCTTCCAGTGGCGTCACTTACTCTGTAAGTCACCAGGATCCTCCTGCACTTGATTTTCGTACCTAACAGCCGTGGGACGGTGGGTGTGTCCCACGAGCCTCGTTTCCCAGAATGACCTCTGATCTGTTACATTTTCCCCATCACAGAGGCTGCACTGGAGAAGCCCTTCTGGGCAGACAGTATAGTATTTAAAGAACACAGGCTTTGCAGTCAAATCATCCCAGGTTCAGTCCCAGCTGAGGCACCTCACTTTTTCTTTCTGAGTCTCAGTCTTCTATCAGTCGAGTACCTTCCTGCCTGAGCTGTTCTCAGAAGTAGGGAGTCCAGTCCTCTGTGCCTGATGTGCGGTGAGCTTTCCATCAATAGCAGCCTCGATGATGAGCGTCTTGGGGTACACTCAGGTCCAACATCTTTTAAGTACTCCAGTTTACTTTGTTGCCAAAAAGTCCAAGCCAAAGGATGTCAACTGAATGGGAGGTTTTCTGAGCCAGGCACTGTGTATATCCATTTTCCTTTGAAGAACGTGTTATTTCTGTGTAAGATATACATGCCCATAGTGTAAAGAGTGAAACAGACCAGGCTGAATACAAAACCCAGAAGTGCCCCCCATCTGCCCCCATGTAGCCCTCCCCAGAGGCAATAGCAGTTACTCATTCTGCCCAAATTACCTGGTGTTTACCCCCGTGTGTATAAATAACATACTTGTATTGCTACTTCCTGATCTTTTTCCTTTTTCTTTAGTTCCAGACATGAACGTTTCACCCCCACAGCCTCCCCAACACAAGGGACCCCTTCCCAGCCCCATCCATCCACTACAGTTACAATAATTTTAGTTCAATGACTATCTGTTGTTCACACTAGCATAACGAAACAATGTATATACACCATGCAGTAAACTGTATTTGTTTTTTCTTTCCTGCCAGAAAATTTTGTTTTCCCTGGATGTGTTTTCATTTCCTCATCTCTGTTTTCTTGTCCTGCGTTTGCTACATATGAATCATTAATTCGCTCCCCCCAACCCCCCAAACTCTGCCAGTTTTCTAAATCTCTTCTAGAACATTCAGAAACCTCAAGGTTTTCTGTTCATTTTGTATGCCTCAAGAATGCTCTCTGAGAGCCTCAGACCTTCCCCAGTCTTCTGCTCCTGGTGAATAGCTCTCGTCTTAGATTTTTTTTTTTCTCCACCTTCATCTAGAAGTTACTTTTGCTCTTAAGTTATCCACCTGCATAAGATATAAACCTGGTGTGAGGCTGTTAATTATCCAGGGAGGTATATTTTATACTTCATTTGACACCTGTGTTCAAGATAGGTAGTTGTCTTTAAGGCCCTAGGTGTAAGTAGCTTTTTCTACCATTCCCTTACTGGGGATTTGGCTCTTGGGGATCCTGCCTTAATGCGTGAAAATCTCTTATTAGATTCCTTACCTTCAGAGAGAAGGATCCCCAAACCATTAAATCCAAGCTTCAGGTTTCCCAGTCTGGAAGCTTTCCTCAAGGCAAAAGCCAGATTTGGTATTTCTTGCCTTTGTGGTGAATTTTTGGCCTTTAATCGTTCCTCATTTTTCTTGCCATATCACTGAACCTTTTCCTCAGATGGGGGTCAAGGCAGCAAGCCCGGCATATGCCAGAACTGGACTCCTGTCCGCTTTCTCCGTCTTCCTGTCCAGTGACCCGCGGGGGCGGTGGGTGCATCTCCAGCTAGTTCCAACCGTCCTGCACAGTGAGGAGAATTCGTCTTTGCAGCTTAGAGAATTGTTTTGTTTCATAAAAGGGAAAGAAAGAAAAAGGGACTGTCATCGTACAAAGTGAAAAGAGGCTTTCTCGGAAAACCACAAAAATGAAATCAAACGCCCACCTGGTCCGGGGAGAGGATGTTCTTTTCAGTGGCAGCAGGAGGGGGGTAGGAGGAGGGAGACCGTCTGGAACGCGACCTCTCTGTGAGGAGCTGGCGTGTAATTGTTCTCTCCGTCCCCTCCTGGGGGCCTGCAGCCGGAGCTCCTGGACCTGTACACCGTCAACCTGCACCGCATCGAGAAGGACGTGCAGCGCTGTGACCGCAACTACTGGTACTTCACGCCCGCCAACCTGGAAAAGCTGCGGAACGTCATGTGCAGGTGGCTGGGGGCAGGGAGGGGCGGTGAGGTGGGGGGTGGGCTGCAGGGGAGCGGGAGGGGGTGGTAGAGGCGGGGGCTACAGAGAGCCCAGCCAGACCGCAGCCTCTGCCGTTGGCACCTTGCCCACCTGGCGATAAGGTGACCGTCCCAGTAATGATAATAATAGAGAGCATTCGTTAAGCACTTACTGTATCCCAGGCACCACCCCGAGCCCTTTACTAACGTCATTTCACTTAGTCCTCACAACAAGCCTATGGGGCAAATATTATCCCATTTAACAGGTGAGGAAATGGAGGCCGAGGGGTACCATACTGCTCGGAGTCCCCCAGCTGGGCAGTGGCTGGACGGGAACTCTTGCCCACATCTCTCGGGCTCTAAAAACATCTGTGCTTTTTTTTCTTTTTCTTTCAGCCAAGATCTGGAGCTTCTTATTCTCATTACATACTAAATATGTTATTTCTTAAAATATGAAAGTAACTCAGGCATATTACATACCTAGATCAACCAAGGAAACCAGAAGTTCATAAGGTATAAAGAGAGACTGCTTTCCCTGTCCAGTTATCAATGCCCCTCGCCTAAAAGAAACTACTGCTAAGGATTTAGGGAATGTCTTCCCAAGCTGCATATAGATGGAAAATAACATCATAGGTAGTATATTATATAACATGAGTGCATATGTGTTTCAGTGTCTTCTTAATTTTACTTATGTAGGATTAATATTATATTTTTCTACCACTTGCTTCTTACACTTAATGCATCCTGGGGGGCTCGGTCAGTTGAGCATCCGACTGTGCTTTCGTCCCAGGTCATGATTCCAGGGTTGTGGGATCGAGCCCCACATCAAGCTCTTCACTAAGCATGGAGCCTGCTTAAGATTCTCTCTCTCTCTCTCTCTCTCTCTCTCTCTCTCTCTCTCTCAAGTAAAATGAAAAAAAAATGCATCCTGGATGTCTTTCCATACTACTCTAACTCAGGGGTTCAGAAACTACTAGTACGGGGGCCCCTGGGGGGCTCAGTCGGTTAAGTGTCCAACTTTGGCTCAGGTCATGATCTTACATTTTGTGGGTTTGAGCCCCATGTCGGACTCTGTGCTGTCAGCACAGAGCCTGCTTCATGCTTCAGATCCTCTGTTCCCCCCTCTCTCTGCCCCTCCCCTCTGGCTCTCTGGCTCTCGCTCACTCTTCTCCCTCTCTCTCTTTCTCTCTCTCTCTCTCTCTCTCTGTCAAAAATAAATAAACATTAAAAAAAAAGACCTGCTAGCACAGCCCACAGGCCAAATCCAGCCCCACCACCTGTTTTGGCAAATACAGTTTTCTTAGAACTCAGCCATGCCTGTTTGTTTGCATAGTATCTATGATTGCTTCTGCAGAGTTGAGTAGTTGAGACAGAACCTAGGCCTGCAAAGACGAAGCTAATTATCATCTGGACCTCCCAGGAAAGGTTTGCCAACCCCTGCTCTAACTCATTTTTATTAATAAGTACTACCTCCTAACTATTCTGTCTTATAGTCTCCCAAGCAATCAATCACTGCCTCTCAAGATTGAGTTGAGGAGACACAAATATAGTTTCAGTGTATGTGCTGCCGAAGCGAGCACAAGACACAAATATAATTAACTCTAATATATGTTACATTAAAATGAGAAGGTGCTGGGGGAGAAGGAAGGATAGACCGACTTTTGCTGGGTTATGGCCTTGGGAGAAAGTGTGGAAGCCCACACGGAGGCGGGGACGTGCAAGATGGCCCTTGGCAAAATTAGGAGAGACTGAACAAACCACCCGGCATACACGTACCCTGTGGTAAGGCCACCTGGGCTCAGATCCTGCCCTTGCCATGTATTCTTGGGTGTATGACACTACGCATGTCGCTTAGCTCTCTGCACCTCAGTCTCCTCATCTGTGAAATGGGATATGCCAGGACCTTCTGCGTGTGATTATTTTGAGAATTTCGTGGCGCAGTATATGTTTAGTGGCTGAGCATACAGTACATGCCCAGTAAACAGTAGTTACTGTTATTCGAGGGCAGATGGGAACTCCAGGCACAGAAGTGCTAGGGCCAGGCACCGGGGTGTGAGTGTGTGGCCGAAAGGAAGAAGTACTGGGAGGCGATGGTGGGGCTGTGAAGATGCGGCGAAGACAGTGAGTGCCTTACACGCCCAGGGAAGGCGTTTGCACGTTGTCTCGCAGTGGGCAGCCTGTGAGGATGTGGTGGCCTCTTGGAGCTGGGCTTTAGGAAGGCCATCCTGGTGGCTGAGAATAGGATGTTTGAAGAGAGTGGGACTGGGGAAGGGGTGGAGGCAGGAGCCGAGGGAGTGAGCGGTCCAGGTAGGAATGGGGGGCTGTGGCAGGAAGGAGGAAGAGGACGGGGGGGTTGGAGAGACAGAGGTCGTAAGTGCCATCCTCAGGCCCATCGTCTCTCTCTTGTAGCTACATCTGGCAGCACATTGAGATCGGCTATGTCCAGGGCATGTGTGACCTCCTGGCTCCACTGCTGGTCATCCTGGATGACGGTGAGTATGTCCCCCCCTGCCACCCCAAGGCCAGGGGTGCACTTTCCTTCCCACTGCAGAGGAGGGGTTTAACCTTACTTTGTGACTCCCACTGCAGAGGAGGGGTTTAACCTTACTTTGTGGCTCTGGTGAATGCATCAAGGTCCTAGGGAAATAGAAAGGCTTGTTGTTCCATGTTAGTCCACACTTATCACCAGGTGCCCGACACCCAGCCAGGCCTTTGCTAGCCACTGATTGCACAGACACGAAGGGGAGCAAAGAAAACCCCACGCCCAGATGTCTTCACTGGTGAATTCTACCAAACACTTAAAGAATTAATACCACTTCTCCACAAGCTCTTCCAAAAAAACGGAATAGGAGGGAATACTTCCCAACTCATTGTATAAGGCCAGTCCTTACATGAAGACCCATTGGTACCTTGATACTAATATCAGACAAAGATATCACAAGAAAAGAAAACTACTGAGTGATGTCCTTGATGAATATAAAGACAAAAACCCTCAACAAAACACTAGCAAACTGAATCTAGCAAGCTCTAGAAAAGACTATATACCATAACCAAATGGGATTTATCCCAGGAAAACAAGACTGGTTCAATGAATGAAAATCAATCAGTATAATTCAAATTAATAGAATAAAGGACGAAAATGACACAGTCATCTTAGTTGACAAAGAAATGGCATTTGACCAAATTCGACACCCTTTCATGTTAAAAACTCTCCACAAACTAGGAATCGAAGGAAATTTCCTGAGCACGATAAAAGGCACCCAAGGAAATCCTACAGCTTGTTCATACTCAATGGTGAAAAACTGGATGCTTTCCCCCAAGATCACGGATAAGACACAGATGTCCACTTTTGCCACAAAAGGTTCTAGACAGGACAATTAGGGAAGCAAAAGAAATAAAAGGTAGCCATACTGGAAAGGAAGTAAAACTATCTCTACTTGCAGAAGATCTGATTTTTATATACAGATAATCCTAAGGTATAAAAAATAATCTTAGAGCTAATAAACAAGTTCAGCAAGGTTGCAAGATACAAGATATGTATACAAAAGTCATTTGTACGTCCATACATTTGCATTGAACAATGCAAAAACAAAATTAGGAAGGCATTTACATTTGTAATACTATCTAAAGGAAGACCCTTAGGAATAAATTGAACAGAACAAGTGGTAGCTTTGCAGGTTCAATTCCAGACTGCTGTAATACAGCAAATATTGCGATAAAGCGAGTCAAATGAAGTTTTTGGTTTCTGAGTGCATGTACAAGTCACGAGTACACTACCCTGTAGTCCGTTAAGTATGCAATAGCATTATGCCTAGACAAATAATGTTCATGCCTTAATTTAAAAATCCTTTATTGCTAAAAAATGGTAGCCGTCATCTGAGCTTTCGGCAAGTCATAATCACTGGTTACAGATCATCATAACAAATATAATAATGAAAAAGCTTGAAACGTTGCAAGAATTATCAAAATGTGAAACAGAGACCCAAAGTGAGCAAATACTGTTTGGAAAATGACGCCGGTGGACTTTCTCAATGCAGGGTTGCCACAAACCGTCAATTTGTAAAAAATGCAGTATCTGGAAGTGCAATAAAATGAGGTATGCCTGTATACCAAAACTGTAGAACATTGTTTAAAAAAAAAATGAGGATCTAAATAAATGGAAAGACACCTCATGTTGGTGAGTCGGGAGACTTAGTACTGTTAAGATGGCAGAGTACTTTCCAAATTGATCTGGATTTGGTGTGATCCCTATCAGCATCCCAGTTGCAGTTTTTGCACAAATGGGCAAGCTGACCCTAAAACTCATTTGAAAATGCAAGGGACCAGGAGTAGCAAAACCAGTTTTGAAAAAGGAGAAGATATTAGGGGACACACAGTTCCCAATTTCAAAACTATTACAAAGTTACAGTAGTAAAGAGAGTGTGGTAGTCTCACAGGGATAGACATGTAGATCAGTGGAATAGAATTGGCAGTCCAGAAATAAGCATTTCTGGAGTGCCTGGGTGGCTCAGTCGGTTGAGCACCGACTTTGGCTTAGGTCATGATCTCATGGCTCGTGAGTTCAAGACCCTTGTCGGGCTCTGTGCTGACAGCTCCAGTAGAGAAGCATCCCTTAGAATATGTGACAACCACTCTTACAACTGCCAAGGTCATCACAAACAAGGAAAGCCTGAGAAACTTCTATACCCAAAAGGAGCTCCAGGAGAGATAACACCTGTGTGTAATGTGTTATCCTGGTTGGGTTCTTGGAACAGAAAATAAACAAAATTATGGAGTTTAGTTAATAATGTATCATGAACGGGTTGTTAATTGTAGCAAATGTAGTATACAAAAACTGTCCCTACTCCTTTCTCAACTTTTCTAGAAGTCTAAAACTGTTCTAAAAAAATGAAGTCTTTTTATTTAAAAAAATTTTTTTAATGTTTATTTATTTTTAAGAGAGAGAGCACGAGCAGGGGAGGGGAAGAGAGAGAGGGAGACACAGAATCCAAAGCAGGCTCCAGGCTCTGAGCTGTCAGCATAGAGCCCGACACAGGGCTCAAACCCATGAACCATGAGATCATGACCTGAGCCGAATTCGGACGCCTAACCAATTGAGCCACCCAGGCACCCGTGAAAAATAGAGTGTTTTTAAAAATGAATGAGGTCTTACTGTGCCTTTGGAAACCTGCCAGTCTAGTGTAACTTTCTCCAGAGTTACCAGGTATTAAGAGAAAAAAAAAAAGGTATCATTTTCAAATAAAGTTTTCTAAACGCTGGCTCATAAACAATATGAAACAGGTTTCTTTATTGCAGGACTTCTCAGAGCCTTTACTTTTCAATCTATGTAGTTGCTCTCTAGCATTTCCCAGAGTTATTGGACTCTTTGCATAATGCCTGTCAGCGCCTTTCCAGTATTGACAATTGCTGTTTTAATCCAGTGATTCCCAGACTTGAGAATTTCATGAACCGGTAGAATTTTGAAAAAGAAAAAAAAAAAAAAGTTTGGGGACCAAGAAAACATCATCAACTTTTTATTAGAGCAAATTAGGGATCTTTAATTATTTTCTTTTATTTTTTTATACATTAAATGTTCATTGAGCTTAAAATCCATAAAACCCCCAAACTAAATAATGTAAATGTCCAACAAGAAAAGAATAGATAAATTGTGCTCTAGTCATACAATGGAATACCAGTCAGCAATACACATGCATGAACTAATACACTAAAGCATCTAAAAGTATATATACTGGGGCGCCTGGGTGGCTCAGTCAGTTGAGCGTCTGACTTCGGCTCAGGTCGAGATCTCGCGGTCTGTGAGTTCGAGCCCCGCGTCGGGCTCTGTGCTGACAGCTCAGAGCCTGGAGCCTGCTTCGGATTCTGTGTCTCCCTCTCTCTCTGCCCCTCCTCTGCTCATGCTCTCTCTCTCTCTCTCTCGCTCTCTGTTAAAAATAAATAAACATTAAAAAAAATTTTTTTAAGTATATATACTGAGTGGAAGACGCTACAGATAAGAAATACATACTTGATTATTCCCTTCATAAAGTTCTAGAAGAAGGAATAGGATGCTGACATACAGAGTTGAAGGAAAGGGATCGCAGATGGTACCAATTGGCAACTAGGGATCTTTTAGAAAAAGAGCATCTGGTATCACCATTATTTCCTAAAAGAAAGGCTATTTCAACCCCTCCAAGGAGGGAAGTATGTATTTAGATTGCAGAACATCCCCTGAAGTGCAATACGCTAACACTCCATCGTCTCTGTTTGTCCTTCGGCTGTGGGTTTCAAGAACCAGCTTGGAGCCTTCGACCTTGGGATCACCTTGGGAGCTTGGGGTTCCTTGGGCAGTGGCAGCATTGGCCGTTTCTGCTGTGCTCTTTCCCCAGAGGCCCTGGCCTTCAGCTGCTTCACGGAGCTCATGAAGAGGATGAACCAGAACTTTCCCCATGGGGGCGCCATGGACACGCACTTTGCCAACATGAGGTCGCTGATCCAGGTTTGACCCAGTCCCGTTCAACAGTATAACTTATTCCAGCTCAGCCTGATGGACCCCAAATCAACTTCAGAGCCACACTTCGTGTAATGCAGCACAAGCCAGTTCATTCCATTTTGTTCATCCCATCGTTCATTCATGGACATTTGGGTGGTTTCCACTTTTTGGCTCTCGTGGATTGTGCTGCTGGGAAGATTTGCTCACAGGTTTTTATGTGGACAGATGTTTTCATTTCTCTTGGTGATACACTCAGGAGTGAGGTGACAGCTGCACCGTGTTACGTTCCCACCGGCCACGTGCCGGAGTCCCAGCTTCTCTCCTTCCTCACTGACACTTGGTTGTCCATCATTTTGGTTCTTGCCATCCTAGCGCGTGTGCAGTGGTGTCTCATTACGGTTTAGATTCGCGTTTTCCTGACTCATCCCACTGAGCATCTGTCATGTGCTTTGTGGATCTTTACTTGCAGGTCTTTAGAGAAGTCACTGGGGTTGACTTGAGCTGGGTTGATTTTCACTTCAAATCTTTTGCCCGTTTTTTAGCTCCACCTGGTTGTAGGGGCTGTAGTGGGGTCCGGTATGAGGATGTGCCCTCATTCTGTCCCCTCTGGTCCAGCCTCTTGCCGGGAGGCTGATGCCAACCTTTTCTCCCGCTGGCAGATTCTGGACTCCGAGCTCTTTGAGTTGATGCATCAGAACGGGGACTACACTCACTTCTACTTCTGCTACCGCTGGTTCCTGCTGGATTTCAAGCGAGGTATGGACTTCAAACTGGGGTCTTGTTCCCAGAGTCTTGGCAGCAGACCCTCAGGGAACAGGTACCGAGGAGGCGAGGGCGGGGGTGTTGCAGCAGAGCCAGAGGAAGAGTGTAACACCCAATTATCGCACTGTGACTGTTGGCTCGCCTGCCTTATTTCTCAGTGACACCACGCAGTAGGTGTTGTTACTGGAGCAGGATTCTCGCACAGAGAGTCGTGACACCCAGGCTTTTCTTTCCAGGAAGCAGCTTTATTCCCGCCGGCACCGCTCAGTTGGGTTCGTACCCGAAGAACTGAGCCTCGAATGCCACGTGGCATAGTTTTTTTTTATATATGTTTCACCTCTGTGTCTCCCATACGTGGGAACACACAAACATGCGGTCCGATTAAGGGGTCTCATGTCACAAGGTCGTGAGGGATGTTGTCATGTACGCACATTAGCCAGGTTACCTTGAGGTTTTTTGTCCTTCCTTAGGGAGGGGACCCCGCCACATTACAGTCCCCGTTTTACAGATGGGGAAGCCAAGGCTGAAAATCGAATTCAGAGGTAGGACCGGTAGAGCCAGGATCTTAGGCCGCCTCTGTCTAGCCCCCAAGCCCAGTTAGTTCCCTTCCATTCTATTCTGCCGCCTTTCAGAGACAAGGTGCCCGAAGGTCATGCAGCATGGTGCACATGTGACTTGGAAATGACGTGGAGCACAGCACACTGCTATTGTGCAGAGTCAGAGTGATGCTCATAAGAGTATCTACCCTGCGGGAAGGCGTTTTTAACGCGCCGGGCAGTGTGTGCTGAGCCATTTGTATGTATTATCTTTGCAAGCCTCACCCCACGTACAGAGGAGGAGAGAGAGAGGCTCTTGGTAGAGGCTTGGGCTAGCCCAAGGTCACCTTGCCAGCAAGTGGTGGGGCTGGATTCAGACTGAGTTTAGTGGACATAGGAAGCCTTGCTCTCAACCATTGCTCTCTCCAGTTTCTTGACTAGCCCCAGAGGCAACAGCCAGCTCTGCATTTGTACAGGGGTAAGAGAATACCCCCCTGGGTGCTAAGGAGATACAAAGTGCAGGGAGAAAAAGGGGATGCTAGTCAAAGGGCAGGGACAGGTCGGTGTAAATCAGACCCGATTATGCCGGGTTCCTCCCCTTGCAGAAGCTGGACACTTACATCCCCCCTAGTCTGCATAACCTCCTCTACAGATAGGGAAAACGGAGGCTTCCGATGGTCAAATGACAGAGTCTGGGTCTCCTACCTCCTGACCTGAGTTCTGCCTGCTCTCTGCGGTGCTAGGACAGAAGTGAAGGAAGGACACAACTGGCCTGGGATTTTCCCAGAGGGAGGGCAGCACCGTGAGCTCTGTGGCTGACCCTCTCCCCACGCATGTGCGTACTGGTGTCTCACGCAGAACTTGTCTATGATGACGTCTTCTCTGTCTGGGAGACCATCTGGGCAGCCAAGCACGTCTCGTCCGCCCACTACGTCCTGTTCATCGCGCTGGCTCTGGTGGAGGTCTACCGTGACATCATCTTGGAGAACAATATGGATTTCACAGACATCATCAAATTCTTTAACGGTACCCACATGACTACGGTGTCATCTGAGGGGTGCAGGCTTCTGACAGGCCCCTTCCTGGGGCCTCGGAGGGGATATAGGGGGGTTCCGCCCACTTCTTATGTCTATTTCCAAATGGAGGGGTTGACATCTTGTAACACTGAGAATGCATTTTTCTCAAGAATCTAGCAGAAGGAGCATGAATGTTGAAATAAGGCCCAGGGGCAAACCCTGGCTCTCCCACCAGCCAGCTATGCCCACAGATAAGCCGTTTCCCATCTGCTTCTTCATCTGTAAAATGGAATAAGAGCGTCTGCTTCGGAGGGTTGATATGTACAAAAGCAGGCATGGGAAGGCATTTGAAATGGCATGAGAAGGGCACAGTCATTGAAATCAGACAGATAATGGATTCTGATCCCAGCCACTCGGGTGCTGTGTGACTTTGGGTCACTGACTTTATGTGTCTGGGCTTCAGATGCCTTGAGGTAGAATGCTACTAACACCTCCCTCACAGAGATGTTCGGACAATTAAATGAGACAACATGGATAAAGCCTATCACATGACACCCAGCTCATATGAGAGGCCCCATAGCTGGAAGCTATTGCTACTGTTATCACTATTTAAAATTTTTTTAAGAATAAGGGGTTCCTGGGTGGCTTAGTCAGTTACGTATTTGACTTCAGCTCAGGTCATGATCTTGGGGTCTGTGAGTTCGAGCCCCACATCAGGCTCTGTGCTGACAGCTTGGAGCCTGCTTCAGATTCTGAGTCTCCCTCTCTCTCTGCCCTTTCCCCGCTTGGTCGGTCTCTCTCTCTCTCTCTCTCTCTCTCTCAAAACCAAACATTAAAAAAATTTTTTTTTAATGTTTTCAGACAAAAAAAAATTTTTTTTAAACAGAGAGGGTGCCTGGCTGGCTCAGTCGGTAGAGCATGAGACTCTTGATCTCAGGGTCATGAGTCCCAGCCCCACATTGGACGTGGAGCCTTCTTAAAAATTAAAAAAAAATGTTTAATTTTTTAAAACCTAAAGCAAAAGAAGGAAGAAAAAAAAAGCCACCTTTGACCTTACCCCAGAAACATGATTTTTCTTTAATAAGCTTTTTATTTTGGAATAACTGTAGATTTACAGAGAAGTTGCAGATACAGTACAAAGAATTCCTGCCCTCCTTCACTCAGCCACCCCTCGGGTCTCTGCGTTGCCCGGTCCTAGAACTTTTCTCACGACTGAGAAATTAACATCGGTACATTACTATTAACGAAACTACAGACTGATTTCACCTGATGCCCTTTTTCTGCTCCAACATTTTCCAACCCAAGAAACCACATGGCATTTAGTGGGTTCAATAGAAAACCTTTTTTTCCCCTCTCATCTTTTCCAGTCATGTATTTGTTACCATCACAGAATCCAATTGAATCCCATTTTTTCCACTTAATACTTCAAATTTTTAAATTTTTTTAATGTTTACTTATTTTTGAGAGAGAGAGAGAGACAAGCTCAAGAGGGGAAGGGCCGGAGAGAGAGGGAGACAGAATCAGAAGCAGGTTCCAGGCTCCAAGCTGTCAGCACAGAGCCCAACGCGGGGCTCGAATTCACGAACCACGAGATCATGACCTGAGCAGAAGTTGGACACTTAACCGACTGAGGGGCCCCTCATTTAATACTTTAACAAGTGTCTTCCATTTAATCATTTTTTAATCATTTTTTAAGGCTGTCGAGTGTCCCTATAGCCACTGTCTGCAACATAAGGAACCGTCCCTATTGTTGGGTAGCTAGATTGTTTTCAGTTTGAGGGTGTGATTGAGAAAACAAAGTGCCCTTTATGTCTCTATAAAATTTTCACAGCACCCCAGGCCAAAAGTTCCATTTAGCAAGTAGTTAGATCCAAACCACTTGATAACTATTTATATCCCAACAACGTAGCAGCTGTTTGCAAAAATGATACCTGTTGGTCCAAAGAAAATAATATCTTTATGTCATTCTCTTTTTTGGTAAGTTTATTTACTTATTTTTGAGGGAGACAGAGACACCACGAGTGTGAGAGGGGCAGGGAGAGAGGGAGATTCCAAAGCAGGCTCCGTGCGGTCAGCACAGAGCCAGACACAGGTCTCAAACTCACGAAACTGATTTCATGACCTGAGCCGAAAGAAACCAAGAGTCAGATGCTCAACCGACTGAGCCACCCAGGCGCCTCTTTATGTCATTCTTAAATAAGCACAACAATTAATGGGATATGTGCACCTGTTCGGCATTGCACAGCTTCTCAAACACTGGAACCAGATTAGACACCCTCACCTTCACGTATTTCCTGTTTCACAGTGATTTTCTCATGGTTTTTGCTTTTTCTCAAACTTGCTTAACTGCTTACAGAAAACCTAGCGTTACAAAGATATGAAGTCATTGATAGGCATGTAGGGCAATGTGTGACCTCCCGGATGCTACCAGTTTATGTGGTGTTGAACAGATATGGAATATCATTATGTTTCCCTCACAACGTACAGAAGTGGCACCCTGGGGTACCTTGGTAGCCAGTTTGGGAACCATGGTCTTAAGGCCCTTTTTTTTTTTTTTCATCCAG
Organism: Leopardus geoffroyi; assembly: GCF_018350155.1. Lineage (NCBI taxonomy): Eukaryota > Metazoa > Chordata > Mammalia > Carnivora > Felidae > Leopardus > Leopardus geoffroyi. Next base: position 61,687 of record NW_025543567.1, read on the forward strand.
TAAATGATTTTTTTTTTAAGTTTTATTTGCTTATTTTGAGAGAGAAAGAGAGAGAGAGAGAGTGTGTGTGTGTGTGTGTGTGTGTGTATGTGTGCATGCAGGGAGGGGTAGAGAGAGGAAGAGAGAGAAGCCCAAGCAGGGTCTGCACTGTGAGCACAGAGCCTGATGCAGGGCTTGAACTCATGAACTGTGAGATCATGATCTGAACCAAAACCAAGAGTTGGACGCTCAACTGACTGAGCCACCCAGGCACCCCAATCCAATAAATGATTTCTTTATGATAAACGTCTAGGTTTAGGATTATTCCGCTTTCAAGATCCGATCATTTTATGTGGCTCGCTATTTATTTATTTATTTATTTATTTATTTACATTTTTATTTAGTATTATTTACATTTTTTTTTTCAGTTTATTTATTTACATATTTAGCATTTAGTATACAATATATAATATTTAATATAGAATAAATATAGTATTGTCAAAGTCAATAGGCATTTCCACTTTTATATATATGTGTGTGTGTATATATATAATTTATTGTCAAACTGGTTTCCATAAAACACCCAGTGCTCATCACAACAGGTGCCCTCTTCAATGCCCATCACCCACCCTCCCCTCTCCCACACCCCCCATCAACCCTCAGTTTGTTCTCAGTATTTAAGTTTCTTATGGTTTGCCTCCCTCTCTCTCTGTAACTTTTTTTCCCCCTTCTCCTTCCCCCTGGTCTTCTGTTAAGTTTCTCAGGATCCGCATATAAGTGAAAACATATGGTATCTGTCTTTCTCTCTATGACTTATTTCACTCAGAATAACCCTCTCCAGTTCCATCCATGTTGCTACAAATGGCCAGATTTCATTCTTTCTCATTGCCAAGTAGTATTCCATTGTATATATAAATCCAGTCGTCAGTTGATGGACATTTAGGCTCTTCCCATAATTTGGATATTGTTGAGAGTGCTGCTATAAACATTGGGGTGCAAGTGCCCCTATGCATCAGCACTCCTGTATCCCTTGGGTAAATTCCTAGCAGTGCTATTGCTGGCTCATAGGGTAATTCTATTTTTAATTTTTTGAGGAACCTCCACACTGTTTTCCAGAGCGGCTGTACCAGTTTGCATTCCCACCAACAGTGCAAGAGGATTCCCATTTCCCCACATCCTCTCCAGCATCTGTAGTCTCTGGATGTGTTCACTTTAGCCACTCTGACTGTCGTGAGGTGGTATTTCAGTGTGGTTTGATTTGTATTTCCCTGATGAGGAGCGACGTTGAGCATCTTTTCATGTGCCTGTTAGCCATCTGGATGTCTTCTTTAGAAAAGTGTCTATTCATGTCTATGAATAGGTCTATGTGTCTGTTTTCGTGCCAATACCATACTGTCTTGATGATTACAGCTTTGTAGTAGAGGCTAAAGTCTGGGATTGTGATGCCTCCTGCTTTGGTCTGGGATTGTGATGCCTCCTGCTTTGGTCTTCTTCTTCAATATTACTTTAGGGGTGTCTGGGTGGTTCAGTCAGTTAAGCGTCCGACTTCGGCTCACGTCATGATCTCACGGTTCATGGGTTCGAGCCCCACGTTGGGCTCTGTGCTACCAGCTTGGAGCCTGGATCTTGCTTCGGATTCTGTGTCTCCCTCTCTCTCTGCCCCTCCCCTGCTCATACTCTCTTTCAAAAATGAATAATAAAGACTAAAAACAAAATTTTTTTTAAATATTACTTTGGCTATTTGGGGTCTTTCGTGGTTCCATACAAATTTTAGGATTGCTTATTCTAGCTTCGAGAAGAATGCTGGTGCAATTTTGATTGGGATTGCATTGAATGTGTAGATTGCTTTGGGTAGTATTGACATTTTAACAATATTTATTCTTCCAACCCATGAGCATGGAATGTTTTTCCATTTCTTTGTGTCTTCTTCAGTTTCCTTCATAAGCTTTCTATAGTTTTCAGCATACAGATCTTTGACATCTTTGGTTAGGTTTATTCCTAGGTATTTATGTGGCACTTAATAAAAATTTTTTTTTTTTGCTCCCCCCTTCTCCTGTTGCTTCCTTCTTTTGTATCTTTTAACACCTGCAATGTGCCCAGCATGGTTTTCTCAAAAGGTTCCCAGTCATTGTGTTTACACGAGGCAAGGCGAGTGGGAAGATGTAACTCTTTTCAAGCACTGTGAGCCAACATCATGTCGTTTGATCTCACGGCAGCCTTGTGAAGTAAATGCTATTGCAATCCCCATTTTACAGATGAGGAAACTAAGGCCCAGAGATGCAGGCCTTCTCCAAAGTGTCTGCTTCTGGAACTCCTCTGGAGATGATGCCAGATGAGGAGGAGGAGGATGCCCCAGGGACACCCCCCCTCCCTTCTAGAAGCTGCAAGTGACCTAAGGATGGACACAGAAGGAGGCTCATGAGATTTTTGCCTTCTGCTCTTTCAGAAATGGCTGAGCGGCACAACACCAAACACGTCCTGAAGCTGGCCCGGGACCTCGTGTACAAGGTGCAGACTCTGATTGAGAACAAGTGAGGGCCACCTCACCCCGGCCCTGTCAGCCGTGCCGCCACCCACCTGTCCAGCCCGCTTTTCCTCCCGGCTGCCCCGGGAGCGAGGTCCTGGTGTCTGTTCATGAGCATGGACTTCTGTGCAGAGAGAAACTGCCCCAACTTTGGCCGCCAGGCAGGTGGGGTCGAGGGTTTGCCCCTTGAGTTCAGCCTTACGTTTTCCTGTTTGACCAAAGATTGTCCAAGTCTGGGATTTCTCCCTTGTGGGAGTTGGGGTTCGTCAGTGGATGGAGGGAACAGTTTCGTTTGTGGTCTCCAGAATGGTTGCCTCTCTCTTATTCTGTCCCAACCCCTCCAAACTGTTCTGTCAGGGGAGACTTGGAGAAGGACTTTTTCTTGGGGAACTAGTGTAGGAGAGGTCTGTGGGGCTACCTCTATACTCTGAAAGGGGCCTCTGGAGATGTTCCAGAACATGGCCGGCAGGCAGGCTTGGAGCAGAGTTTCTGCACCTCCCTCGGCGCTGTTGACATGGTGCTGGGTGAACCCTCTTCTGAGAGGGGTCGTCCTGTGCATTGTTGGAAGGTAAGCAGCATCGCTGGCCTCCGCCTGCAAGATGCCAGTAGCGCCCCCTCCCCAACCCAGCTGTGACAACCCGAAGGGTTTGCAGATTTTGCCACATGTCCCCACTTGAGAAAACCAGTGGCGTAGAGGAGGGGCTGCAAGTGTATCTCCTTCCCCGCTTTTGTTTAACCACCTGCTCCTGAGGCTTTCTCCCACTTAGAAAAGGCACACAGGAGTCCACATCTCTCTCGGGACCTGGATTCTGTTTGTTGTGGTCTCATTTTTTTTCTCCTCCACCTGACCCCAGGAGAGACTTCTTTCCTTCTTTTCAAGAAAGCCTCTCCCTGAGAGGCCTCCCCGGAGAGGGAGGGAAGGGCGGAAGGGCGGAACAGTGAGAAGTGTGGTAGGTGTGAGTTGGCCCGAGGTCCCGCCCAAAGCCCTCCAGGCAGGGTGGAGTCTAGATCCCTTTCTTCACCTCCTAGGGAAGATCTCGCCTCTCCTTCTGCACTTTGGGTCTGATGCTCCAGAAGTTGGGAAGGTGTGTGTGAGTGGCCGCCACTTCAAGGGAGGTGGGGGAAGCTGGCTTTTCCCTAGGTGCCTTTGATCACTCAGGACAAAGGAAGAACAGGAAGGCAGAGGTCCGCCAGAGTAGACTGTGATGGGTGTTTTCCTTGGAAAATATGCTGATGAACTGGCCCCCGGAACATGGATGGCTAAGTCTGGAAGTGGTCCCCTCCGCGTCTTCACACAAAGGGTCGCCAGTCACAAACAGACCCGGAGTTAGCTGGTTCACCCTGCCTACCTGTCCTTTGATAGAGCAGTCCTGCCAGCTCTTTTCTGAGAACACACGTGGGAGAAACAGAGTCAGGTTGGAAGGCTCCTCCCCAGAATGGAAGGTAGGATTTTGGAGAGGGGAGGAGACTCATAAGCACAAGGAAGCATTCACAGAGAGGGTACATTAGTCCTCTGTCCTGAGCAAACCAGGAGGGGGAGGAACCCCTACCCTGCGTGCTTGTGAAGGCTTGCCCCTGGGCCCCAGTGCCTTCAACTGCATCCCAACCCCCCAGTCTCCCACGTGGGGCCTCCTGAGCAGGACGGACGAGACCTAAGTGTCCCTTGCCTCTGAAGAATGTGCTCCGTGAAAATTGCACCTCCTGGCTCTGGTCCCCACCTTCCCAAGACGAGGAAAACACGTCCAGATCAAAGTTTTCCTAGCCACTCAGCTCTTCGTTACAGAGGACATTATTTTAGCAAGACCCGGGTCCCAGACCTTCCGATTCTGATTTATTTTTCTCGACAGACTAGTCCCAAAGTATAGCACACAATCTCTTCTCCGCCTTCTCTCGTGGTGTTCCAGAGAAGTGTCCGTGGTTGTGATTTGGAACAACTCCTATTTGTTCAGCTTACGGTGTTTATTTTGGTCTCTGTACATCGTGCGTCCTTGTGTCCGGGAATCAAGTGCGTGGGAGTCATTCTGTCCGTGGAGTGCCCTCCTCCTTCTCTCAGTGTTGCCAACATATCTTGTAACTGTTTACTGAAGAGTTGTGTCTATATATAGAGAAAATATATATAAACAGAGAAATGTGTGACTATGGGTTATTTTTTCATTTCTGTGTTTCGGGAATTTTTTTAATGCGTAGGGAAGAAAGGTTTGCTTTTGGAGACTGTGTCCTCCCAACCGCACCCCAGTGGTCCATACCCAGATGGGGACAGAGCCTCATGATAGCTGCCTGGTCTTGCCCCAGGAGGTGCAAGGCAGGTGAAGCACTTCTCACCCCCTTGTATCAGTTAGCTGTCACCATGAATAATGCCACGTAACAAACCACCCCAACACTTAGTGGCCTCACACTGCCATTTACTTATTAGCTCTCAATTCTGTGGGTTGACATTATGGGCCGCATTCATCTGGGAGGTTCTTCTGGTCTGAGATGGACTTCTTCGTGTGTTTGTGGTCAGCCAAAGGCCAGTGAGGCAATTCTGCCTCTGACAGTTGGCTGACTGTTGGCCAGGAGAGTAGGGGAAACCGGGCCATGTGTCTCTCATCCCCTGGCAGGCCAGCTCAGGCTTGTTTATGTGGCCATGGTGGCAGTTTTTCAAGAGAGCAAGCAGAAGTATGCAAGGCCTTTTGAGACCTAGGCTTGCAATTGGCATAAAGTCATTTCTGCTCTGTTCTGTTGCTCAGGGTAAGTCACATGGCTGAGGTCAGATTCAAAGGAAGGGAAAATAGACTCTACCATTTGGTGGGTGGCTTTGCAGAGGAACATGGAAAAGGAGAATGGATACCATCACAGAAATAATTGAGGCCACTTTTGCAAATGGCCTGCCTGATCCGCCCAGACCCAGGGCACAACACAAGAAAGGTCCCCAGGTGGTCAGCCATTTGACTCGAGGTCATACCTGTAAGTTGACACCCACTGAGCTTGCTCAGCTCTCACCCCCAATGTGCCCACAGATGCCCAACTACTCTCCCGTGACCTCCATGGTCCCAACTCGTGGCTACCATTCAGAACCTTAGTCATCAGGCAATGGCGACCTCTCATGGATGTCCACCCCCAGCAGCCTCTCAACATGGGTCAAAGGGAAACAACTAGCTTTCGGCTGCAGAAGCAAAACTCGATTTAACCTAATGAGCACCTGTCAGAATTTCAGGTCTTACGTAGAAAAAGTTAGATTTCCAAAGAAGCCCGCAAAATAGAGACAGAGTTGGCAGGTGGCATTGGCAGCCTGGGTGAGTCTGGTCGTCACGTTCTCAGAAGATTGCCAGCAGAGGTAAGTCTGAAGGCACACAGCAGTGGGCGGGTGGGGATTTGTCCTTTGCCAGCTCGGACGGGGGCTTTCTTAGCAGGAAGGTCTGCTCTTTCCTGGGGGAAGCTTCTTTTTTTTTTTTTTTTTTTTTAATGTTTGTTTATTTTTGAGGGGGTGGGGCAGAGAGAGAGGAGGACACAGAATCCTAAGCAGGCTCCAGGCTCCCAGCAGTCAGCCCGGAGCCCGATGCGGGGCTCAAACCCACGGACTGCCAGACCATGACCTGAGCCGAAGTCGGACGCTCAGCCGACTGAGCCACCCAGGTGACCCGGGGGGGAGAAGCTTTTGAGGGCAAAGACCGGTTCCGATGTCCCGACGGTGCTGCAGAGCTTCCCCAGTATCATTTCTCCAATTCCAGCCATAGTTTGGTACATGTGGCTGTCCTCCCGGAGGGCCCCACCAGGGCTCACAGCTACTGCCTGGCCGCACCAGAGTCAGGCAGCACAGCGCCCCAGTTCTGTGCGCACGAATGTCTGGTTACAGGCACCGTCGACTTACGGTCACTGACGACGTATGTTACGGGAAAAGAAATCTCACGAGAATATTTTTTGTCCTTGCAGAGGCCTTCCTGAAGTGCGTGCGTTTGAGCGTTGCATGGACGGGAAGAGGAGTCGTGGATCACTAGGCATATTTTAACGACTCCGTGGCGGGATGGGGAAGTGGCCTTGGTTTCTGTGTTTATGGAACACGGGGTGGCTGGACTCCGGTCATCCTTTTACTCCTCCTCCCGCCATCCTCCCTTCCTTCTCTTCCCTTTCCCCCCTCTCCTCCTTCTGCCTCCTTTCCTTGTAGCCAAGAACATTTGGATGGTGTCTCGTCCACAGTTTCTACCCGGATGATGCTGTTCCTCAGAATAAGCCTGACAAACCCGCAGCGTGAAGGCCCTTCTGGCTGTTACGTTCTTTTAAAGCCGTGCTTCATTTGCTGTTTACCTAGAGCTTTCTCCCTTCGGCTTGTGGGAGAGGCCGTGGGCACTTCTCATGCACAGGGTTTGGGAGGTCCTAACCATCCCATTTTGGAGTGCCTGGCAGGCATTCCTGCATCTGGTTTCTCCTTCCTTCTTGCCCTCCCCATGCCCCTCCCAGGCCCCAGGTCCCTGGAGTCCCGGAGAGGAGGGGGTGCAGTCAAGACAGTGGGAAGAAGCCCTTCCGATTACCTTCCTTCCCAGCAGATGCTCTGAAGTCTGAGAGACATCAGACCCATCGACCAATGAATCTTCTCCCACGTTTCCTAATAGCATTTCCAACTCAGGTCACCTGCAGCCCACCTTCATGATTGTGACCATGTCTGTGCCCCCACCTGCACACTTATACCTTTACTGGTTCTCTGGTTTTTTTTAGTTTTTAAAAACATTTATTTGTTATTAAAAGACAGAGAGAGACAGAGCATGAGCAGGGGAGGAGCGGAGAGAGGGGGAGGCGCAGAATCCGAAGCAGGTTCCCTGCTCCGAGCTGTCAGCACAGAGCCTGACATGGGGCTCGAACTCACGAACTGTGAGATCATGCTCTGAGCTGAAGTTGGGCGCTTAACCGACTGAGCCACCCGGGCGCCCCTTTACTGGTTCTCTTTAAACCAACTCACTTGAGGCGCCTCTCTTCTCGGAGGGACATAGAGAAGGATAGAAGTGGGAACGACTCTCTCATTGTGCCGACTATAATCATGTCCCACATCTCTGTCGTGTTTGGGGAAGTGAGGATTTCGGATCCCTGCTGTTCCATTTCCTGGCTGTGTGGCCTTGGGCAAGTGACTGGACCTCTCTGAGCTTTAGTTTCCATTTCTGCAAACTGGGGACAATAGTCTCCCATTATTCCGGATCCAGCCCCAGCCCCATTCTTTCACTGGGACCCTCTGCTCCTCAGCGTGTCTGGGGATGATTTCCTGGTTGAGACTTCAGCGGCCCTGGGTTCCCAGCATCTACCTAGCTCAGGCTCTCAGGTGAATCTTTGAAGCCTAAGAGAATATGGTTCCTGGAAGACAGCACGGGACAGGGTGAGCTCCCAGCCCCCTCGGGCTGTGACAGAGGAACACAGCACTTAGGTGTGGTGGGGCCATCAGTTGTCAGCAGGAACAAAACAGGAGCTGACTCTGCAGTTAGCATCTGATTTTGCTGCATCAGGAAAAGGTTCACAGGTCTCTCTTTTCTAGCTTTTAAGTCCCCTGCCTGGCACATTGAGAGCGTGAGCCCAGGACAGGTATAGACTCCAGAGGAGCACAATTTGATCTTTCTGAAGTGCCTGCTTGCCGACCTGTTGCTAAATCAAACTGCCTAGCGGAATTCAAATGACCCACGGGACCATGCAGTTAGTTCCCTGGGGATTTTCCATTACATCAGGGTATTGTGCTGGAATTCTCCAGTATCTTCCTGGCTTTCTTTATTCAGACTTGTGGGCACAGTGATTTCAAGCCTTTGTAGATGCAGGGCTCCTTGAAATAGCGGCTGTCCCTTGTTGTGATCAAGAGAAAATAAGACAGATCCCTCTGCCTCGAGTAAAGACGGAATCTCTGTAAATGGTTCCGCGTGAGGTGCTGGAGAATTGCTCCCTTTGGCCTTGCTGAAACAGTTCAAAGGGAACGTTAAGGAACTTGGGGGCCATTGTGAGGTTGTTACAGAGGGGATGTGGGTGACAGGGGTGGGGACTGAGTTTGAGATTCTACTTGATGGCATCTACTTACTGCTTTTTGCACTGGGATGCTGCTTGGGTCTGAAGGCATCTTCCCACGCAAGAGCCACTTGCATGGAAGTGTTTCTGCTGATACCAAAATGTGGCCTCTGGTTCGGCTCAGGTCATGATCTCTCGGGTCGTGAGTTCGAGCCCCACGTCGGGCTCTGTGCTGACAGCTCAGAGCCTGGAGCCCGTTTCGGATTCTGTGTCTCCCTTTCTCTCTCTGGCCCTCCCCCGCTTGTGCTCTGTCTCTCAAAAGTAAATAAACATTAAAAAAAAGGAAAAGATGTGCTGGGTTGGGCAAAGGGGGCAAATCCAGGTGTTCTTTTGCCTCCACCATAGAGTCTGACGGACCTAGGTTCAAATCCCAGACATCTGTGCAGACTTAGACATGTGACTATCCCTCTCTGAGCCTTAGTTTTCACTTCTGTGAACCGGGGATAATAAAGATACCCTTCAAAAGGGAGTTGGGCGGGGCGCCTGGGTGGCTCAGTCGGTTGAGCGTCTGACTTCGGCTCAGGTCATGATCTCATGGTCTGTGAGTTCGAGCCCCACGTCGGGCTCTGGGCTGACAGCTCAGAGCCTGGAGCCTGCTTCATATTCTGGGTCTCCCTCTCTCTCTCTCTGCCCTCTCCGGCTCATGCTGTCTCTCTCTGTCTCTCAAAAATAAATAAACACTAAAAAAAAAAAAGAATTTAGATAAAAAAGGGAGCTGGGCACTGAATGTTTTTGGCCGCCTAGCATCCCTCCCCTGTCCCAGTACAAGCACCTTGTCCCATCCTCTGGGGAGCTGTATCTCTTAGATTACAACCATGGCCTACTAGTGAGACTGCTGATGTGCCTCTCCCCCCAGGGGGTACATGACCCTCTTCTGGCCAATCAGATTCCTTCCCTGAGAAGAGAGAAGTTCATGCTTCCCTTCTGTGGCAGCCAAGCTAGGAAGATGCCAGCCTGGAGCTTTCAGTGGCCACGTCTCCTGCAGGTAGGGGAGCAGGCATGGCTGGATCCAGGTGTGCAGATGAAGTCATTAGAGCTCCACCTTTGTCCATGTCATGGTTCCACTCTCCTCCAGGCTGGCACGGGTTCCGTGCCCATCTGTGAAGCAGTTTCTCCAGCCAGGCTTTATTGGCTAGAAGGGCTCATTTATCCGCCTTAAAACATGAGCTGGGTGCCTGGATGGCTCAGTCGATTGAGCATCTGGATCTTGATATGGGCTCAGGTCATGATCTCACGGTCGTGGGATGGGGCCCCGAGTTGGGCTCTGTGCTGAGTGTGGAACCTGTTTGGGATTCTCTCTCTCCCTCTCTCTCTGCCCCTCCCCTGCTTACACACTCTCTCAATAAATAAAAATAAATTTCAAAACAAACAAAAAACATGGGCTAGTCAGAGAGCTGCTGGGGGTCAACTCTCAAGGAAAGATTAGGGTGCCACTCCCAAAGAAGGGCAGTGGGTCATGGTAGGCAGAAGCAACAGGTCGACTCCAGCATCCCTGACAGAGCGTGTGCAAAGGATGGAAGAGTGAATGGCCTTCCACGGGCCCAGAATTCAGTATGGTGAAGGGAGAGGCCCGGGGGTGTTGGGTGTTTGACAAGAGAGAGGTTGGAGTAGGATCTGAAGGACTTCATGTGCCCCGAGTAAGAGCAAAGTCTCCATATCAGCGGGACTGTCTGCAGCGAGGGATGAGACACGTCCCCTCATCCCCACCCCAACACTGGACACACTCTTGCACAAACTCTTATACATACGGGCACTTACTAAATATTTGATTAGAAAAGAAATAATTCTCAAATTCTCCAAGAAAAAAGGAGTTATAAAGATGGAGGGTAGAGAAGGAGAATAGGCCTGTCTATTGAAAGATGCAGCATTTTTTAAAGTTGTGGTTTTTTTTTTTTTTAATTTTAAGTAATCTCTACACGCAACGTAGGACTCAAACTCACAACCCCCAGATCGAGAGTTGCATGCTCCACGGACTGAGCCAGCCAGATGCCCCTGAAAGATGTGGTATTTGAGGGACAGCTTGGACTCAGAATTGTCCTGGATCCTCTTTTTTTTTTTTCTCCTCTTGGGAAATTTTTATTTGTTCATTTCTGGCATGAGGATGCTTTTCTCAGTGTCACTGGAGAAGAGGATGGTCCTCCCCTGGACCTGAGTCATGTGGGGCCACCCAATCATAGGCAGAAAGCTAGCCAGGACTGCGCTGAAGATAGCAGTCACATAGCCCCAGCCCAGCTGGCACTGGCCACTGCAGTACACCGAGGAGGTTCTACAGGCTTCCTTGGCGAATGGGGAGTCCAGGCTGATAGGGAAAACCAGCAGGCCCGCAATGGTGGCAGTGGCTAAAATGGCAGGAAAGAACACCAGTGTGTCAGTCAAGGGGTTCTGGGCCAATCTCCATCCCTGGACTCACTGATCCACCCTCCCATCCACCCACTCATCCATCAGTCTATTCACTTATATATTGATTCATCACCTTTCCTTTTACCCACCCATTACTCAACTAGCCTTCCACCCAACTGTCCATCTACTACTCACCCGTCCACTCATCTCTCCATCCCTCTATCCATTCGCTCATCCATCCATCTACCCATCTGCCCACTTAGCCACCTGCACCCCACCCATCCATCCACCCACTTAATCATCTGTCCATCTATCCACCCAACCATCCATCCATTCATCTACCCAACCATCCATCCATTTATCCATCCATCCATGCACCCATCCATCCACCCACCCAATCATCCATCCATCCATCTATCCATCATCCACTGATAGATCCATGGATACACCCATAATTTCACCTACCCACTCGCTCATTTGTTAATTCACCAACCCACCTACCCATGCATGCATTCATTCATCGAAACTGTTACAGGTGCTATAGTGGGCACTAATGATACGAAGGAAATGAGCTGGACACCTCCTCACTTTCAAGGCCCTTCCAAAGCAGGAGAATCACATGACCCCAGCTTCCTTTGCTGTTCTTCAACCACATTGGTCTACTTACAGTCCTGTGAACGTGGCTTGCTTGTCTCCATGCTTTTGCCTCTGATGTTCCCATTACCTGGAATCCCCTTCTATATGTGACCAACGCCCATTCGTACTTCCAGACTCAGCTCAACTGATTCCTCTTCTGGGAAGACTTCTGTACACCCCCCCCCCCACCCTCCTGGAGTTTTTCCTTGTGTCTTGCGCTCATCCCTATTATGTCAAACACCCCTTGAGTTGTAATCACTTGGTGTGCCCCACACGCACTAGACCCTGTGCAAGCCTAGGACAAGGACTATAGCTCCATCCATTGATTCAACAAATATTTAGCGGACGTCTATTGTGTGCAAAGCACTGTCCCAGGTGCTGGCGATGTCAAAGCAGACATGTCCTCGCCCTCAAGTAGCTGACGTTCTAATGGACAGAGACGAACAATAATCAAGCAGGCAGATACGGTAAGTGCTGTGAAGCATAGAGAACAAAGAATGAGGTAGGAGAATCTCAGGAGAGGGGAGCTTCTGTACCTAGGGTCACAGAAGACCTCACTGAGGCCGTGATATTTGAGCAGAGTAGGGGAGCAAGACCTGTAAGATCTGAGAAACGAGAATTCCAGACAGAGGGAACAAGCATGGTGTATCTGAGCAACAGAAAGCAAGCCATGTGGTTGGATCATGTTGAGCCTGGCAGAAGGGGCAAGAGGTGAGATTGGCGAGGGAATGAGGGTTTAATCAGGCGGAGCCTCACCGGCCATGACGAGGAGTGTGGATTTTACTCTGAGTGCAACAGGAAGTCACTGGAGGGTAGATAAGCCAGTCTGAGGGGCCCGATCTGATTTCAGTCTTAATAGGACCTGTTTGGCCAGCATAGCAGACAGATTCTAGGGGTCAAAGGTGGCAGCAGACAGACATGTGAGGTGGTTATCTCTCTAATCCAGGTGAGAGATGGTGGAGAATTAATTGAATGAGGGTTGCAATGAAGGCCTGGGCTAGACCATCCAAAGCCTATGTATGAATTAGAGAAAAGCAACCCTTCTGGGGAGCTGCAGCCCTGCAATTTCACAGCGTAGCAAGTGGCACATAGGCTAGATTTCTGCATCTCTCAGTCCTCAGCTGGTCACCGCTGTGCAGTGCACAACCTGCCCAACTGTGTATGGTGGTCCTGGTAAGATGATACAAAGTGGATGGATGTGAGAGAAACAAAGGGCGGGGCAGACTATTAGGACTGGGTTTAGCTAAAGGCAGGAGAGGGTGATATTAAGTATGCCGTTCCCTCCCCACCATTTCTGGCTTGCCAACAGACCAGGAAGTCTATAATCCTAGGATTTATCTCTGAGAATCAACACAGGAGGCCAGACTCTGCTCACAGGTTCGTTCATTCATTCACTGATTCATTCATTCTACAAACATGTCTGGAATGCTTATGATGTGCAGTGGATTTACCTGCAGCTGCCTGCACCCCTGGCATTGGGCCACTGCCCCTTCTGAGACACAGCCCTTTCGGGGCCAGGGCCCAGGATAGGAGGAGAACTGCACTGAAGGCCGACAAGAGCCATCCCCCAAGGAGAATTGCAGCTGAGACCTGTCAGGAAGAAAGAGCAAGGAGAGTGTTGACTGGGACAGGTAGGGGCAGGTGCAGGTGTCTCTGCTTATTGGGTAGCTACTGAATCCTCAAAACCCCAAGAGGTCTGTGCTATTATCACCCCCCCCCATTTTACATATAAACAAACCGAGGTCCAAGGAGGTGGAGTCATTTGCCTCGGGGCACATAGCGAATTAAGTGGTAGAGCCAGAATTAAAATCCAGACTTACAACCACCGTGCCCCACTTTACTGAGTACCTGCTATATGACAGGATCACCAGGAGAGGCACCAGTGTAACTAAAAGTTCCTTAGAGGTGCCGACTGGGAGTCCTGACCGTTTTGGTAACATGCATCATAACTGAGACTTTCAACACCTTAGCTGCGGTTTTTAAATATAGCGCTTAGAGGGTAGCCACGTAGCTGTGCGCAGGTTGTACACTGCACAACTCCTGGAGACTCAGTGGGATCATCATACATTTGCATATTGATTACAGTTGTTTTCCAGCAGATGGCAGTATAGTGTCCCAAAGAAGGGGAACCTTTTCCTAATTTGTGCTAAGGTACTAAATGGACATGGGGCTGCTTTCAGAATCATCCTGGATGTTTGCTAAAATGCAGATAGCCAGACTCTACCCCACACCTACAGAGTCAGAGGCTCAGTGCGGGGTAGGGTAAGCGGTGGGAACCAGAACTTGGCTTTTGTTGTTGTTGCTCTGGTGGATTGGATGGTGAATTGGTGAGCCCAGGTCTCACCTTCCAGGCAAAGTCAGGAATGTCGTCCAGGGACCTGAAGGTTCCACAGCTCTGGTTCCAGCCGTTACCCTGAGGCCAGGAGCAGTAGGTGAGGACGCCAAAGGAGAAGGTGGGGGTCTGGAACCAGACGGGAGAGCAGAGGCTGAGGGCTGAGATGCAGGCAAGGGAGAGTCCCAGGGATGCCCACACACTGCCCGCCATCAAGGGGTGTCGAGGACCTAGCAGGCAACAGGTGAGGTTAGTGGTGGAGACTGCCAGGAAGGAGAGAAATGGGCTGGGGAGGGTCTCCCGCTCCCCAAGTCAGGGACCTGGTCCTGTGTTCAGACCCCAGGCAGGTCATCCGCCTCCTTTTGGCCCATGATGCAATGGGAGGTGTTAATATCTGGGGAGCGGGGACGGGGCTTTGCGCTAACAGGTTCTGGAAGTAGAATAGCCCCAAATCTTAGAATAAATAATAGTGCTTAAACAGAACTTTGAACACACACATTCTGCATGGGACGTCATCATCACTGGTCCCGGCAAGGCCCCTCCTGTGTTTCTCTCGTTCATTCATTTGGTCATTCATTCATTCTCTCCACCCATCAAGACTTGCACTGTCCCAAGAGGCTTCTTCTCCCCAGAGTGGGTACCTTTTTCTAAATCACACACAGACACTATGTTTCCAGCAACTACCCTGCCCATTAGCTCATGCCTTCTAATCCCGGACCATTGTAATTACTTAATGCATCTTTTTGTTTGGAGGTATTTTTGCAAAATTGGTGTCGCTCAGCATGTGTGTATTTTTCACTTATGTAAATGACATTATTTTGTATGTTGCATTCTGTTTCCTACTTTGGGCACTAAGCATAAAGTTTTTAGGGTTGATCCATGTAACTGTGTATCCTTATTCCATTTAACTCGGTGTGAGTTTCCCAGGGGCAGATCCTGAAACAAGGGTTTGGGTGCAAGTAGTGTACTTTGGAGGCAGCCCCGTGGAGGAAGAAGTGGGATGAGAAGAGAACGCAGCCAGTTAAGAGTGTGTTATGAAGCCGGCTGGCCCCAGTGTGACTCCGGGAGATGGCAACCGGCACCCCAGAGTTACCTTCCCGGGGGCTGTGGGAGGCGTGGATTTTACACAACCAATTCTCGCCAGCCATTGGTTGAGGGCTGCCCCCAGCAGTGGGTGGCGGCAACGTGCGGGTGACCAAATAGGCTGCAACGGGACGGACACTGTATGGGCAATGAAACGCAGTACAGGTGGAAACCCACTGCTGTGCGGAGACCCCGCGATGCCGAGGGAGAGTGAGCCGAGCCCGGCCGGACCTGCCACCCCGTCGCCTCCACCTGCGGCGTGGTATTATTCCCTTTGCATTTCACCAGCGCTAGCCCTCTGCCCCCAGCAGCTGTGCCGTGAACACCGTGTGCATGGTCTTACGTGAGAATTTTGTGGGTGCACACTTTGGAACACCTCGCTGCCTGCGATGGCATGTCTCTGTTTCCTCTGAGTGAGAAATCCCACCTCCTTTCTACATTCTCTCCCTCTGTGCCGGAAGGTGCCCAGGGGCCCGCACGCCCAAACATTAGACTTGGTTCTGTCTCCTCCCGCTTTACAGATGGGAAAGTAGAGGCCCAGAGAGGGTAACAGACTCCCCCAGACTGACCCAGGAAGTCAGTTTGGGTGAGTGAGCTGGAGGAGTGTCTAATAATAACAGCCACTGCTGTCCCCATGCTCTCATGGGCCAGGCAATTCACATGCATCGCATAACTCATACGCTACGTGACGCCCCAGCCACAAGACTAGAGGGCCGGAGTGGGCTCATCTTTGTTGACTGGAGGAGAGCCCACTTGTGGCCCAGGGGTCTGCCAGGCTGCACAGCAGCAGAGGAGGGTGGGTGCTATGACCTCCTGTTTTATAAGGGAGGACCCTGAGGCTCAGAGAGGTGTGGGCGACTCAGCTCAAGGACACAGTTGGAAAGGGTGGCCGGGGATTCATACGCAGACCTGGTGACTTGACAGCTGTCCTTGAAAGCCCAGGGTAATGACCCTAACAGTCACCGTGCATCGTCCACCTGCTGTGGGCCAGGCACAGGTTTGGGTGGCTCCCTGGGGGAAGGGAAGGGATGTGCCCAGGGTCTTACGGCTGAGATGTGGGACAGCAGGACTTGAACCTGGGTCTGTCTAATACTTGAACCAGTATTAAGTTGAATACTTAACCATGGCATTTCCCATCTCCTTGCTCGGCTTCATTCACCACCACCCCCCACCTCTACTCTTCCTGCTATCTTCCTCTCCCCAGCTCTGAGCTTTCTTCTGAGGCAGGGCTGTATATCTGTCCCTCTCTGCTCAGGGGCATCTGTTCCCCACACAAGGCCAGGAGAGCGCCTCTAGCCTGGTGATGGCATCTCCCTGTATCTTATTCCAGAGAATTTCATTTCTCTTGCCCTGAGACGACTACCCCTGTTGTGTCTGTGAAAGTCCCAGGTACAAACCGATGTTCCAACCATTGATAGCCCAAGCAAATGCTTTCTCTTTGGGGAGGCATACAGGCTTTGAGGGCCCAGAAGTTCAATTGTGGCTATCATATTTATTGTCTGTGTGACCTTGGGCGAGTCAGTTACCCCTTGTGAGCCTCAGTTCTTTTATCGGTAAAACAAGCCTTCTACCAGTACCTATCTCATGGGTTGTTGGGAGGACTAAATGAGAAAATGTACAGAAGGTGCTTTGTAGAGTGCCCTGCACCTGGTACGTCTTCAATAAATGGTCATAATGATCGTGACGGTGATGGTGATGGTGATGGTGATGGTGGTGATGGTGGTGATGATGTGGTGGTGGAGGTGATGTTGGTAGTGGTGGTGATGCTGATGGTGGTGATAATGATGGAGATGATGATGATAATGCTGATGGTGGTGATGATGTATGATGGTGCGGATGTGGTGGGGGGGTGATGCTGCTGGTGGTGATGGTGGTAATGGTGGCGGCAGAGGTGGTGGTGATGGTGGTGATAATGAGAAGGAGGTGATGATGATGGTGGCAATGATGTGGAGGTGGTGACGATGGTGATAGTGGTGGCGGTGGTGACTGATGCCAGTAGTATCGGTATTATTCACAGTTGTCTGATGGCTCATAACTAGGATTAGAAGCTACTTCAAACCGCTGAAAACCAAATGGAGACACAGATTGCTCATGCAACTTGCCCAAGATCTCCTGGCAAATCAGGGGAAAACTGGAATCTAAGCCAAGACTCCAGCTCCCAGACTGATAGGCAGAAACACCTTCTCCTCCCCTCAGAACATCCCTACAACTCCCACTCCCCAATGCCTGTCCCCTTGGCTTGCTCTCAGAGAGGAAGGGGAGCAGATGGGTGGGAAAGACAAGGTAGGAAGGGAAGGGTGCCAGCAGCGGAGGGAGAACCGGTAATTACCCCAGCAGATAGGGAGAGCGAGGTTGGTGGGGCGCAAACCACTCCAAAGGGAAGTTAAGACCCTGCTTCAACCACTGACCAGCAAACGCCCACCGCTACCCCCTTGGTGACCTCTCTACCCCTCCTGGAAGGGTTGGGCAAGACGCCTTTCCCTCCGTCTCCACCAGCTCCTCCAACACATGCATCAGCACAAAGAGATTTTATGACCTAGCCTAGCGGTACAAGGGCCTCCCTAGAGTAACCACGCTGCAGTTTTCCAGAGGAATAATGCCAGGTGCTGTGGTGCCTCACATGGTCCCTGGAGACTATCTGGGGTGGCACCTGGACCCAGCCTTAAATGTCACGAAATCATGGGAATGCTGAAGTTAGTCAATTTTCCTTCAAACATCAAGAAGAAAGTCTCTGTTGGAGTAAAGCAGCTCTTTTAAAGCTTATTTATTTTGAGAGAGAGCAAGTGAGCACGAGCCAGGGAGGGGGCAGAGAGAGAGAGAGAGGGGAAGAGAGGGAATCTGAGCTAACAGCAAAGAGCCTGATGAGGGCCTCGAACCCACAAACTGGGAGATCATGACCCGAGCCGATGTCGGATACGCATAACCGACTGAGCCACCCAGGTGCCCCAAGTTAAAAAAAAATTATTAAAAAAATGACGGGGAGCCTTGAACAGGCAACAGAGTCCAGTGAGAATTTAGGAATGTGGTTGGGGTTTCTTTGTATTGGCGGTTTTCTTCTATGTTTTGCTGTGATACTGGTTGTCCATTAGGAACTCACATGTATTTTAATGAACAACTGAAAGTCCAGTCTTACTTAAATAATAAGAGAGGCGGCTGGATGAGGAGGCTGAGGGGAGAAGGTTCTTTGCTAATAGGAACACTACTTAGACGACTGGAAGTGAGGCCCAGCAGGGCTGAGCCGGCTCAAGGGCACCGTGGTCAAAGCAGAGCTGTCCACCAAGCCAAGGGCACCTACGCAGACTCCCCAGGGCTGGTGCTTTTCAACCTTGGGTCTCACTTTGGGCTCTAAGCCCGGCCAGCACTTTAAATGTGGCACGACTCTTGGGCTTGGAGGCTGGCCAGTCACTCTATCACTTCCCAGCTCTATGACCTGGGGTAAGTCACTCCATTGCTCCGGGCCTCAGTTTCTCCATCTATAAAAGCAGATTGGACATCCCAGAGGGTAGGGAGCATTGGGTTCAATCACTGAGCAGGGTGATGTTCTAGAAAGAAGCGGACAGACCATCTTCCCCTTCCCAACACTATGACCTTGGGGAGGCCATCCCACCTCTCTAGATAAGGGGGTAGGAGTTATTATGAAAGTTCAAGGGGATAAAATGATTGTGTGTGCCTTTCAGGGGAGGGAGAGAGAAGCTGGGGCAGGTAGGTCAGGGTCACAATACATAGACTTTTTATTCCTAGGATTAGCAAAACCTCGTGGCCGTCCGCCAGCAAGTGAGATGCAGCCCCTTGAGTGAGGGAGAGTGGATTTTTTTAATCCTGCACCAAAATCAGCCTCTCCTGTGGGTTTGGCAGGATCCTGAGGGGTGTAATTCCAGCCAGGAAGCTGGGGAGCCCAGAACTGCCCAAGGCCCATGATTTTGCCTCTCTCTGGCTGCCCCAGTGGCTCTCCGGGCGTTTCTGACCTTGAAAAGCATTTTGTTCTCCGGATAATGTGCTCAGTGTCACCTGGGAAAATCACGCCGACTGTCCAGGTGCCCAGAAACCTAAATGAGGCATTATAACCTGAAACCACATCCGGGCAGGCTCCAATTAGCTGGAGTCCACCTAAGGGAAGCTTGAAAGGGGCTGAACATTTTCTCCTCCAGCTCAGCATCTAACTGTTGATGACGGTGGAGGATTCTTGAGCGCTCACTATCACAAAGCCCCATTTGAAACACTTTCGGTGCCTTAGGTCATTTAAGCCTCCCGGCCACTCTATGGCAGGTGCTGTTCCGGGAACTCGCGTTTTTACAGAAGACAAAACGAAGGCTCAGGAAGTAAGTGGCAAGCCCTGCACTCGGGCTCAGGCAATTGGACTTGTGACTCTGGGCCCTAAGCCCAAAGTGATGCTAAAAGGTTAGTTTAAAAGTCAGATACATACCCAGCAGCTTCCTGGGCTGTCCAGGGTTAGGGCTTGGTCAACCCTCCCACCTGATCTGGCCAGAGAGCATGCATGTTCCCAGAGGAGCCACAGCCAGCCATAGCAGGCAGGGCTCTGGGACTCGAGAGGTTAGAGGTGGCTGCTAGTTCCTTGGTATGTCCCCACCGCCAAGTCCCTTTCTTTTCCCTGGCTTTTGTGTCCTTATCTGTTAACCAAAGGGGTTGGTCACTTGTTCACTCAACCTATATGTGCCCAGCCCTGTCTGACCCTCATGGATAGAGCAGTGGACAGAGTGCCTGCCCTCTAGGAGCTTTGGGTTTTGTGGGCAAGACAGAGAAACAGGAAAGAACAATGTGGTCCGGCCATCCATTCATCCATCCATCCATCCATCCATCCATCTAACAAATATTTATTGGGTGTCTATTGTGTTCCAGGAAGCATTTTAGGTGTTGTAGATTTAGTTGTGAGGAAAATAGACAAATCTGCTGTCCTCACGGAGCTTACACTCTAGAAGGAGAACAAGACAGTAAGGATATAAACAAGTCAGCATATAAGATGTCAGTTGTTAATAAATGCCACAGAGAAAAATGGAGCAGGGAAAGGAGATGCCATGTGATTGGAGAGGTCATGGAAAGCCATGAGAAGGTGACCTTTGGGCAAGAACTGAAGGGGGAAGCCAGGTGGGTTTGTGGGAGAGGAATATTCCATGCAGAGGAAGGTGCGGGTGCAAAGGCCCTGTGGTAAGCAGGCGCTTGGCAAGTTTCAGGAAGCCAAGAGGCGGAGGGATGGGGGAGAGTGGAGAGCTTTGTTGGCAATGAAGATCTTTGTCTTTTAATTTCTGAGTGAGATGCAGAGTCTGTGGATAGGCCCGAGCAGGAGGGTGAGGACCTATCTTGTGTTTTACAGAGATCACTGCAGCTGCCGGGGGGAGAACCAGGGCATAGGGAGAAGAAGGGAGAAGCAGTCAGCACCTTTAGTGAGTCAAGTGAGAGACAATGGTGGATCAGATAGGCAGACAGAGAGGGAGGGAAGGAGAAAGGAGTGGTCAGATGCTGGATCTATATTAAATGTCAAAGGTCAAGCCAACCGGATTTGCTTACAGATTTGACACAAAGTGTGATGATACCTCCAGGGCATCCTCGATACCTGGGGTGGGGAGCCACAGGAGGGGCAGGTTTGCTAGGGGAGGAAGAGGTATCTAAATGTGATGTAGCCTAGGTCAGGTTTAGGATGTGTATTTTATGAACCCATCAATCAACAGATGCATACAGACACGGCTTCAGACCAAGAGAAAGCCCAGGGCAATGTTGGGCTCAAGCACAGAGGAGGGGCACCTGATCCAGCCTGGGGAGCGGAGGGGGGGCAGGTGATGTCCAGGCTGAGATCTGATGCACCGGTTGGGACTGGGGAGGACCTCGACTCCCACTCCTGTCTCTTCCTCCCAGCTGCCCAGCCGGCTGAGCCAGATTTCTGCTTCTAGTCTAGGCTGCGTTCCAGGTTGGCTGTGTGAGCTTTGGAAAATCCTGCAGTGTAATGGCTCTAAGCCCCAGTTTCCCATTGCAATGGATTGAATGGGTGTGTGCCCTCAAAATTCTTCTGTGGAAATCCTGCCCCACAGGGTCATTGGACTAGGAGGTGGGCCTTTGGGAGGTGATGAGGTCATGAAGGTAGAACTCTCGTGAATGGCATCAGTACCCTTATAAAAGAGGCCCCAGGGAGCTTCCCTCACCCCTTCGGCCATGTGAGGACACAGAGAAAAGTGGCCTTCTACGTAGTAGGAAGTGGGCTCTCACCAGACGCCAAATGTGCCTGCATCTAGATCTTGGACTTCCCAGCCTCCAGCACTGAAAAATTTATTTATAAGCCTCTCAGTCTGTGACGCTTTGTTCTAGCGACCTGAGAAGACCAAGATACCCACCCTCAGAAGGATGGCCATGTCCTAGACCAATGGGACTTACCTTTGGGAGGTGACAGAGTCCTTTGAAAATGGGATTTAAAACTATGGATGCAAGGGTGCCTGGGTGGCTGTGTCGGTTAAGCATCCGACTTCAGCTCAGGTCACGATCCCATGGTTCCTGGGTTTGAGCCCCACTTGGGCTCTCCACTCTTGGAACAGAGACTGCTTTGGCTCCTCTGCCTCCCTCTCTCTCTCGCCCAGCTCGTGCTCTCTCTCTCCCCAAAATAAACATTTAAAAAATATATTTAAAAATAATTTAAAAAAACTATGGGATGCGTTCCCCGTGCAGCCTTGTGTACACACACACACACACACACACAACACACACACACACGTTATTTCAGGGGCTCATGGACCCCTGAAGCCCACTATGGCCTCTGGACAAGACTTTCCCCTCTCCCCCCTCCAGATTCTTCCCTCCAGACTCACCACACTTCAGGTCAAAACTCTCCAATGTGGCCTCTTCTGCTCAGGCTCCAGCTTTGAACAGAAGTCTATGATCCTGTAAAATGTTCCCTTTGAAGGAAACATTCAGGTTGGTGAATAAAGCCCAGGTGGGTGATAAGCTGGTGTGGGGTGTGTGTGTGTGTGTGCTCCTTAAATCAACAGGCTTTCACTCCGGGCTGCTGGAGAGGGGCTGGACAAGGAGGGAAAAGCCAACCACAAATCGGAATGGGGTATGGGTATGGTGTTTCCTGGGTAGGAGAAGGCATGAATAGGGATTAACTGATCTACAATTAAACAGCAGTTGTTGAAATTCGTGGCACTGTGCTTTCCCTTCTGCTTTGGTAATTCTAGTCCATGGAACAGACTTACATATTTCCCTGGGACCTGAGGATCTTCGCTATAGCCTGTGAACTTCCAGAAAGTGGGCACTGGATCTGAAAATCTTTATCTCCAGCATCTACCTTAAGATTTCACACAGAGTAGGTGCTGGTCTTGTCTTTTGCTGTGAGACAATCGTAATTCAAACTGGCTCAAGTAGAAATGAGAAATTTATTGGCTTCCATAACTGACATTTTAATGTGACAGCTTTAGGCACAGCTGGATCCAGGTGAATAAGCAATATCTTCAGGACTTCTCGCTCCCCCATCTCTCAGCTCTGTTTTCTGCTGAGTTGGCTTCACTCGCAGGCAGATTCTCTCTGGCTTCTGGCTTCTGGCTTCTGGCTGGCCTTCTGAGGCCAAAGGAAAGCAATTCCAGAGAAAAGAAAGCTTCTCTTTATACAGAGTGGCAGCAAGTGTTGTGATGAACTCTTGTGGGGCAAGCTTAGGTTACATGCCCACCCATGAACCATTCATTGTGGCCAGGAAGGTGGGTTGTTCTGATTGGCCAGACTTAAGTCCTGTGCCCTAGGATTGGGGGTAGGGGGTTGGGGACTGGTGATATGGTAGGCATGTCACAAGGTTCAACCCCCTGGGATGACATGGACTAAAGGTGGAGGATGGGGTGGTTTCTAGGAGGAAAACTAAGGTTAGCAGAGGATGTGGGATGGATGCTGGGCAGGTGAGAAAAAGAGATATCGCTCTAATGCTGTAAATGCTACCATGACAAACAGGGACACACTGGCTCGTGCTAGAGGAAGCATGAGGGTCCAGAAAATTAAGTGCAGAAAATGTGAGTGAGGCCTGAGGCCGAGGTTAAGTCCCAGCTCTGCCACCTGCACTTAGTGTGACATTGGTCAGGGCATCTCTGCCTCTCTGGACCTCAGTTTCTTTATCCATAAGATGGGCACATCTGGAGTTGATTATTGCTAGGGATTTCCCACTCATTCAGTCACTCAGTTCTTCATTTGTTTCTTTCTCTTTTTTAATATTTATTTATTTTTGAGAGAGAGAGCGAGCGAGCGAGAGAGAGCACAAGCAAGGGAAAGACAGAGAGAGAAAGGGAGACACAGAATCCAAAGCAGGCTCCAGGCTCTGAGCTGTCAGCACAGAGCCCGACGTGGGGCTCGAACTCACAAACTGTGAGATTGTGACCTGAGCCAAAGTCAGATGCTCAAGCAACTAAGCCACCCAGGCGCCCCTTCGTTTTTTTCTTTCAATCAATATTTGTTGAAAGGCTTTGGAGTTAGGGAAAACTGGATCTGAATCCCAGTTCTGATGCTTATTGGCTGTATCAGGCTTGACAGATACACCTTTTCAGGCGTGCTCAGCTGTGTCCTTCAGAGCCCCCCAGCCACACTAGCCGCAATCTGGCCTCTGCTCGCCTCTCCCTGCAAGCAGTCGGGGTCCCTTGCTGCCGCCACTTGACCAGCTCAGCCTGCAGTGCCTGCAGTGGCCTGAGGACTGGGCCAGCCTCCCTAAATCCCCAGCTGTCGTCCAAGCTGATGTGACCAGACCGTCAGCAGTGGGGTCTCGGGTGCCTCCCCTTGCAGGCTCAGGTACAGCTCTGGGTGGGAAACTGGCTTCCCTCATGGCTGCCCAGAGGCACAGGTGACACAACCCAGAAGTGAGAAGCAATTGGACCCAACCGTGACCGACGGCAGATAGGAGATGGGATGTGTCAGTGCGTGCATGTCTTGCCTTGGTCCCTGCAGTAGTTCACGTGGCCTCTCTGGAGATGCCCTGAGTGCTGGAACTCCCGGCTGGCTGTGTTTTCATGAGAGGCTCTAGTCAACTTCTCATGTGCTGTATGTGCTCACGCTCTTTCGTCACCTCAGAGTCCCTTTCCTTCACTTTCGTTGGGTTGGGATTACGCTCCCAGCTAAAGCATTAGCAAGAAACTTTTGTCTCGGGCTCTGTTTTCCAGGGAACCCAGACTGAGATACCATAGCTGTGTGACCTTGAGCAATTTACTTAACCTCTCTGAGCTTCAGATCCCCGCATCTATAAAAGAGAGGGAACAAAAAAAGCATCTCTTACAGGATTGTTGAGACAGCCGCAGGCAAAGCGCTCGGCTCAGTAAGTGACA